>NC_090649.1:477920932-478220932 GCF_040937935.1 Hyperolius riggenbachi
CTTCCGCTAATCAGGAAGCACAGTGGGCGGTATTGAAGACGGAGATGTGTGACGACTTGACGCTGCCGGCGCTTGGAACGCGGAAGTGGTGAGTAATTCTCCGTATGCCTCCCCGCCGCCGAGCCGCACTTGCCACCACTAAACGGAGGGGGAGAGAGGCAGAAGGAGGGGTCCCAGGTGAGGGAGGGGGGGGATATTTCCCCCCTCCCCACCGCTGCCTCCACTGCCCCTCCTTCTAGCGCTACTTCCCCCCTCCTGCACCCTAAAGTAGGTACAGGTCTGGCGAGAGGCCAGACCTGTACGGCACACCGGGCAACATGCCGCGGCACACTAGTGTGCCGCGGCACACTGGTTGGGAAACACTGGTCTTGCTGATCCTCTGCCTCTAATATTTTTAGCCATAGCCCCTGAACAAGCATGCAGCAGATCAGGTGTTTCTGACATTATAATCCTTCTACTGAGAGTCCTGATTTCAGGTCCTCTTTAAAAGGAAACTGAGGTAAGAAAGATATGGAAGCTGCCATATGTATCTCCTTTTAAACAATACCAGTTGCCTGACTGCCTCGCTGATCTATCTGTCTGACAAGGTCAGAAACTAAGAGAGTGTCACATGGCAACACCTGACTGCCCCACCCACCAGCTAAATCCAGAGAGCTGAGGAAGCAAGCTGTGATGCACTGACAAGCGCATTTAACCCCTTAAACAGGTATTCCATCCAGCACTTTGCTTTTGCATTTTGCCTTGTTCCATCCTAAGCTTAGTTGGGTTATAAAGGATACTGCGTATCATTAGGAAAGGAAATGAACAGTTACCTTGAACAGCCAGGGCGGCCAATCGGACGTACTGCTCCACAGTACCGCGTAACCGTCCATCGAAGACGTCCTTCTTCAGCTGGAGATAATACTGGTACCTGCAGAACAACAGCAGTGTTATCAGAGCCGGGGATACGGGTGGGTGTGTTACATTACATAATCTCAACTATAAATAACAGACCTGCTTCCTGCAGTAACGTCAGCCTGCTAAGCTGTGAAGACATGGGGAGGGCCCAGGGGCGCCTGATCCACCAGGCCAACTAGGCGGTCGGCTGGGGCACTCTGCGGGAGGCAGGTGAGGATGACCGCCAGAATGTGGGGACCCCCCCCCCCCAAGTGTTGAACTGGCTTGCGGTATCTAACAGACGCCGCATCAGTTCATTCCCAGCAGCCCGCCTCGGCCTGCGGGAGTCTTCCGGCAGGCAGTGCAGGGCTACGGGAAGATGGCATCTGTAGCCCAGCATTGGAGACTATTTGTGTCTCCAGTACAGGGCTTCGGGTGCCATCTTCCTGTAGCCCTGCTCTTTGCCATTGCAGGACTTTCACAGTGGATTATTTAGATTTAATTATTGAGGTAAGCCAGCTCTTTTTTTCTCTTTTATTTGTTTTAGCTCAATTTTATACACTCCTGGGTGGGTGCCTCTTACCCCCTTTGTGCCGTTTTCCCTCCGTGTGAGGGCAGGTCTGGTCACCATGTAGCGGATGTCACATGTCAGAACCTTACTGCTGTTTTTTTAGGATTGAGACCATCACCACCCTCTCTGGGTAGGCGAGTGGAGTCGGGTTTGTGCATCTCCACCTGATCCAGTGGTTGGTTGCTCCCCATGCAGCCTCCCTTTATGGAGTATTCATTTTGCCTAATTTTCATTTTTATATACTTTGTGACTTTTGCACCATTTGGGCTCCCGCTGTCAGTTTTCTTTTTAGGGTGCATTGCTCGCCCTTCCACACAGTTCTTGAAGATTGTTCGCCTTTTATCTGCTCAAAATATATCTCTTCTATGAGTGTCCGTAGGCAGCCGGTGTGTTTGTTTTTATTTCTTTCTGTTTTTCCCGAAATATCCCAACCCATCATTTAGGACTAAAACAAATAAAGCCAAACTGATGAGAACATTACCATAAACTCCCCTCGCATGCGGTAAAATAGTGCCCGGTCTCCCAAATAAAGCCATTGTGAGCGATACCGTGGAATTACTGGAGAGCGTGGGCGTTTCCCGTCTGGGCGTGAGCAGCGCCAGGCCCCGAGGAAGCCGCTTTCCTCCACCGCTCCAGTTTTACCACCACAAATGTCATGGTGCTCATGCGAGAATGTGGAGCAACCTGTAATTTGGGAAACTCGGAAGCAGAGAGGAAGTCCTTTTTCCAGAGCCTGACCAGGCGTGGTTCAAGTAACCACCTCAAAGCCAAAGGGACGGAAAACACACAGTGGATGCTGATCAGGTTTTTAAAGTGTAACTGTCGGGCATAAAATCAAAAATCAATTCTTTATTTTTATCTGGTAAACAACAAGTAATAAGGATGCTAAACAGGCAATCCAAAAGTTAAAATCACTATTACGTCTTGTTGATAAATGATGATTCGCCAGTTTACCTGACTCTTATTTGGTACACACAAAACTTGGTACACAAAAAGGAAGTTGCAGGGCATGCTGGGTTGTCCTTTTTTGCTTCACTACTTCCCCCTCAGACCTAACTACTGCAGCCTGATTGGCTGAAGCCTCTTTCCCTCCTGGTTTCCCCTCCCACACCTCTGTTCCTCTGATTGGCCGATATTTCTCATGCTGAGACAATGCACTTTCTATGGTGGAGGGTGGGCAATGCATACACAATCAGGCAGAGGAGAGTAAGGGAGGAAATTACATCAGGATTGGCTTCAAAATAGCCAAAGTTTAAAATGGTTAATGCTAAGAAGGATCTTTTTTTAATGTAGAAAAATCACTAAAATCAAAATGTGGACAGTGCAATCCATATGTTATGTAAGTAGAGCAAATATATATATATATATATATATATATATATATATATATATATATATATATATATATATATATATATATATATATATATATATATATATATATATATATATATATATATATATATATATATATATATATTTTTCTTTCTGAGATAGTATGGCTGACCGCTCATAAACTGATGAGACAAATGATTGTATTTATCCTCCTACTCCAAAAAATTACCTTTTTTTAAAAAAAAAACAATATCCCATTGTTTTATTTTATATTTAAACATTTACAAAGTACAGGGTGGACCATTTTTTTGGATACACCTTATCTATGGATACAGCCCATATACCACACCATACCACCAATTTTTTTTGTCCCAACAGTCTTGGAGGGATCTATCCAATGTCGGTTAGCGTCAGACCAATAGCGGTGGTTTTGTTTGTTAACGTCGCCATTCACATAAAATGGTGTTTCCATATAAATTTCCCACCCTGTAGATTGCATGTTTTGTTGTCTCTACTCAGTGGCAGCTTAAGTGTCCCTAAATGAAAATACATGAACTATTGACCTTTTCTATCTCACCCTGCTCTCAGAAGTTGTATTCTGCCAGAAAAACTTTTATGGCTGTAACTTGCTTATCAGTGATGATTACTATATTCCCGACAAGGTACTGACAAGACAGAAGCCGTCACTTCCATGCCTAGAAATTAAGGGCCTGTTTCCACTAGCGCGGAAACCAGGCCGAATCCACAGAGTTTCCCCGCAGGCAAATCGCTCGGGGGGACTCTGCCATAGGACACAATGGCGCCGCAGGCTGAATTGCTTGCCTTAGCGAATCGGCCGGCATTGCCCACAGTTTTCGCACGGGAGGCAGCAAATCCCGTAGCCATGCATGGCACGGCTTCTGGGATTCGTCTGCGTTCCCACAGACCCGGAAGTGCTGCCGCGCGTCTCCCAGCCATGCACGGTGGCTAGTGGAAACGGGCCCCAACTCTTTAGGCAGCAAAATATAACAAGTAAAACAGGCTGGTTATTAATATGTTTTGCACTGTACATACACATGATTATCTCATGTCACATGTCGCCTCGGGTACACGTTAAAGGGTAACTTACAGTGGCTATGAGTAATACAAGCCCACCCCAACAGAGAGGCTATGAGTGATACAAAGCCCACCCTAACCCAGAGGAACTTACCTCAAAACACAGTTTCATAACTCCCAACTTTTTGAGATGAGAAAAAGAGACACTTAAGCCACGCCCCTGCCACACCCCTGATCACGCCACCATCACACCCCTAGTCACGCACACCATAAAGATGTCATAAGAAAAATATGTTGTTTTAGAATTCAAACCACACTGGTCCTTTCTATCCTGGTTCATTTTCCTTCATATTAACATTTTAAAAATTAGCTATATATCAATTTAAAGGATGGGAAAAAAGGTTAGAATCAAACACATTTTAGTAGAATCTCGCCAAAGGACCAGCACCACTCGATGTATTTAGAAGCGCTTTATAAATTTATTGGCATCAATATGATAGCAACGACAGATGCTGTTTCGGCCCCCATGGGCCTTTATCAAGTTGCACAGGATCATCAAATGACAATATCAAAACTGCACATATATATAGTCAAACACAATTACCCATGATTCCTCCATCAGCCAATCACCAACACCCTAGGGCAGAGGACCTGATGGAAGACTCATGCCAAAAATACACCACGAATAAAAACACAATGTTCAAATTTGAATCTCACCACTCAGAGATCAAGAGGAGTTTCCACAATAACATGTAACTGCTGCAGCAGTCCCTGATAGACAAAATGGTGTCATGATCACAAATTTCGTATGCGGGGCTATCCCTCAGAAGTGTTACATAGGGATAGGTCACGGCGCCGACGGAATCATGATGGGATACCACGTATCCCCTTTGTATCTACTTTTAACACTTGCAGTGACAGCATTGCTAGGGTCATCCGGAGACACTGGCATTTATTGCGTGATGGTTTTCCGAGGGTGCCGGAGTTTCGGTACCCTCCAATGATGTCTTTTCGTCGTGCCCCCACTTTGCGCGACAAGCTGCGCGCGAAAGTGACACCACGCGAACGGGCTCGCTCACGTAGGGGTGGCATGTTTCCGTGCTTATGTCACATGTGTAATAGCGTAATACGTGGGAATACTTTCCAACATCCTACTTTGGGCACTGTTTATCATATCAGGGAGCACTACACATGTGACTCTGATCATGTTGTTGCTATCAACGTCTGTCGTTGCTATCATATTGATGCCAATAAATTTATAAAGAGCTTCTAAATACATCGAGTGGTGCTGGTCCTTTGGCGAGATTCTATGTCGTGACCCCTTGGTACTGGGGTGAGGACCTAGGCACACTTTCCTGCACTAAAGCCACTGTGAGTGGTCCTGGGCACTTGGAAGAAACACATTTTAGTAGAGAGAGATTATTATTTTTAATTTTTTTTTTTAAACATAGAAAGAGGGACAAGATCCTGAAAGAGAAACAAATGAGGAGGAAAGAGGGACAGAGGGACAGGGCTCCCAAAGAGGGACAGTTGGGAGCTATGCAGTTTAGGGCAGTGATCTGCAAACTTCGCTCTCCAGCTGTTATGGAACTACAAGTCCCACAATGCATTGCAGGAGTCTGACAGCCACAGTCCTGATTCATAAAGGCAAATGCATTGTGGGACTTGTAGTTCCTTAACAGCTGGAGAGCCAAGTTTGCAGATCACTGGATCGGTAAAGGGAAAAAAAAGCGGTAGTTTACTTGTAAACCGGATACAAGCCCGACGAAGGCTGCAAGGCCGAAAGCTTGCTTATTTTATTCATTTTTAGTTAGCCAATAAATGGTATCATCCTGATTTAAAACTTCTTGCTTTTACTTGTAAAGAAAGACACCCACTTCCTCTATCAGTAAATGGCGTCTGAGGGCTGGGTCACACTGGGGCGCTTTTCAGCACTTTGCTTTTGCTGATCAACGGCCATAAGCACTGTGCAGATGTATTCCTAGGGTGTAAATGTGCTGCATGTAGTACTTTGGGGGCGATTGCCATGTGATTCTCGTTCTATTGAACGGGAAACACAATTGCAGCAAAATTTCGAGCCGCAAAATCGTAATCGCGATTTGCGCTCCGAGTGTGAACCAGTCGTTAGAGCAAGTATCGCACGGCTTGGAGCCACATTATTTGTAATGACTCCTCTGGGTCACCAATCCCAAAAGATGTCACAATATCCCTAGCCACTCGGACCATGCAACGCAGCAAACTATGGTACAATGCAGACAGCGGGCCCAGAAATGGCTATAAGAACTTAAATGACCTATAGCTGTGTGACAGAGGCAGACAGACGCACTACGTTAAATACATTGGCGTGATTACATTCGCAAGAGCGCTGCTTATACAGCACACACAAGAACAAGCACAGCATCTTCTAAAACTACATGTGACTTCTATTTTCAGAACAGAATGTCTCAGGGAAAAATCTGTCAATTCTTCGCTCTGCACAACCTAAAGCAATTCATACAAAGTAAAGGAAATAAAATATTGCCCATGCCAGTTGCATACACATCACAAGTTGAATATAATCTGCATTAAAGGGGCACTACAGCGAAAAAAATGTAAAATTTAAAATATGTGCAAACATATACAAATCAGAAGTACATTTTTTCCAGAGTAAAATGAGCCATAAATTACTTTTCTCCTATGTTGCTGTCACTTACAGTAGGTAGTAGAAATCTGACAGAAGTGACAGGTTTTGGATTAGTCCATCTCTTCATAGGGGATTCTCAGGGATATATTGATTTTCAAAAGCACTAAAGGTGGCCACTAACTGTCGAATTTCTAGCGAAAAATTGTTTGAGCGATCAGAAATTCTGATCGGATTGGTTGTAAATAATCTCAGTTAATGGGCACAATCGATTACAAACGATTATAAAAATAGTCGTCCGATTGGATTTTCGTGTTGGTTGAGATAGATAGGAAGCAAAGATTGGTTCATTGATGGTGTAGTGATCAATTGTTCTTCCGATCAGAATCTTCTGATCGCTCGAACAATTTTTCACTAGAAATTGGATCATTAGTGGCCACCTTCAGTGACTGGCAGTTGCTCTGTCCAACTGCCAAAAAAACTGTGTAGGGAGCAGGGAGGCTGGCCAGCATCATTGTTTAAATCCTTTTTCGGGAATATCTTTACAAAGAATAAAAGCCTTGCTGAGAATCCCCTATGAAGAGATGGACTAGTCTAAAACCTGTCACTTCTGTCAGATTTCTACTATCTACTGTAAGTGACAGCAACATAGGAGAAAAGTAATTTATGGCTCATTTTACTCTGGAAAAAAAGTACTTATTTGTATATGTTTGCACAAATTTTACATTTTACAGTTTTCACTGTAGTGCCCCTTTAAAAAGGGACCTGAACTCTTGCACAGGACAGAAGGAAAACAGAGAAATGCACCCTGTATGTATTTAGAGAGTTTAGCATGTCTAATCCCCCCTCATCTGTGACTAATCACAAGTGTAATCTGATCTCTCAGTTGTGTCAGCTGGCTGCCTCAGCGGAGCAGGTTTTATGTAAACACAGGATTTGATCTCTTATAATCACAGGATTAATTTGATCTCTTCCCTGTGTCACCTGACTGCCTGGCAGATAAGCTCATTTGAAGGCAACAATATATGCGTGCTTCCATGAAAGCAGGAAGTAGACACACTGCAAACTTATTGCAGGATTTCTATCGGCTGTAACAAAGAAATGTTTGTTCTTTAAAGGTTATTATGCTGTTGCTTATCTTTTAGAACAGAGAGGAAGTTGAGGTCTGCTTTAACGCTGCATGCAAGTCTGCACCATACTGACCAGCTTGAGCAATCAGGGATCCATCCCGCCACCTCCAGCTCTAAAGCCCCATCTACACACCATACAATTTTTTGTTCGATTCGATTCAATTTGATTCAATCAGACATGTCCAATCGGGGATTCGATTCGATTTGCCATTGCTTTGCAATGGCAAATTGAATCAAATTGAATCCTCGATCGGACATGTCGGATTGAATCGAATCGCATCAATGAATGAATCGAACAAAAAATTGTATGGTGTAGAAGGGGCTTAAGAGCAAGGATCTGATATAGATGGACTGATCTTATAGGCGAACTCACATGAAATATTACAGATAAACATTTAAACTTTTTTGAAATTCTAAATGCTAATATTTTGAGAGCAGAAGAAAGTTGCTTTGTGCGCAAAAACAAAAAAATCCCCCAAGCCTTAGTATCACACTGCTGTTCACAAAACGCAAATCGCTTAGCGACTTCAATTTTGTAAAGCAACGCCCCAAGCGATTCTGAAGGAATGTGCAAATTTGCAACATTCCTTCAAGCGCAATCACTCAGAAAATGCTGCATGCAATGCGACTGCAACTTTCTACAAACTGTAACACTGCAGTGAGAACACTTACACTGTAATAAATTTTTACAGCGCAGTTCTAATCGCCGGAGATCAGGAAATTATTAAAGAGGAACTCCAGTGAAAATAATGTAATAAAAAAAGTGCTTCATTTCTACAATAATTATGTATAAATTATTTAGTCAGTGTTTGCTCATTGTAAAATCTTTCCTCTCCCAGATTTACATTCTGACATTTATCACATGGTGACATTTTTACTGTGGGCAGGTTATGTAAGCTGCTCCTAGCTGTTCTGGCTGTTACAGACAGCTGTAAACAGCCATTTCCTGTCTGTTAACATTGTTACATTGTGGCAGTTTGCCCAGAGTACCGCAGTCCCAGAGTTTCTTGTGGGAGGGGTTTCATCACAAAATCAGTCATACAGCGCCCCCTGATGGTCTGTTTGTGAAATGCAATAGATTTGTCATGTAAAAGGGGGTATCAGCTACTGATTGGGATAAAGTTCAATTCTTGGTCGAAGTTTCTCTTTAAATCAGGCAGATATCGATGCCACAATATGGCCGATTAAAGCCGACCCAAGATGGGGGGCAGCCAAATCATTTAGTGCTTCTTACCGCCACTCCCTCTCGTTCCTGCTGGCAGTAATCAGCTGGTTTCGGGCCAGATTTATCAAAGCATCACCGACAATTTTTTCTTCTTAAAACGTTCTAACCAGCAGGAGGATTGTTCTGCACGATAAGAAACTTCTGAAATCCTACTTAATAGTGGCAGTTTAGTGTGAATTTCTACAGCTGCACTAGTTAAGAAAAGTGCAAATCCATCCCTAAGCTGCTGCAGCTTAAGAAATGCTTTATAGCAGTTCTACAGATAGTGCAGCAGTGCAGGCTAGGCATGATTTGTGATGTGCTCCTCCACCCTGCTGAATTCCTCCTCAGAGCCTGCTGGTATCAATACAGCAGATGTATCGGTTACCTAACACATTGAACTGTCTGAGAGACCTTCCTAGCTCCTCCTATTTTACAACCGTTTTAGAAGGAAACTGCACTATCTAGTGATTTCTTAGGATGTCTGAGACAGTTCTGCACAGATTTCTAAAGACCTACCAATATTTTGTCTCAGACACGCTTGATAAATGTCCCCCATAGAGAGGATGGAAAGTGGCGAGGTGAGGCAAGTGAGAGGCGGGAAGAAGCGATAAATGGAAGGGGGTGTCTCTGATGCTGCAAAGGCCGTCTTTCTTCTACAAAGAACTCCCCTTCCTTGGGGTCAGCTGCCAACAAGCTCCATGTCAGCAGTTTCAGCAGGGAAGTGTGGTGGCCGGCGGGGGGGGGGGGGGGGGGGGGCGGAGTTCAGAGCAGAATGGACACTGAGGAACGTCATTTACCATCCAACATGCCTCTGTGTCCCAATTTCTCTGCCAACTCTGCCTCGGATACACTTTAACTTCCCTCCGAAATTGGTCGAAGGGATCAATTAGGTATGATGGCAATTCTCATTTGTAAGGAGTAATGGCTTCTGATTTCCTAACAAGCGACTGACCCCCAACCTTTATTACATTCTGCAACAAAGCAAGACCTTCCTTGTACTTCTAAAGTGTACCGATTACACCAGCAGGTGGAGCCCTCTACGAATAGCACATTGTAGTATTTTCCTGATTAAAAGTAAAATACTTACGGAGGCGCATGCGCGGCCAAGATGGCCGCTTGAGACAGGAGCTCCGACAAACCCTCCGCTACTTACAGCCGCTCTCCGCCTCTCTACCCACCTATCCGCGCGGCTCTTACCGGGAACGCTTCCCAAGTGACCCCCGCACCCGATGTCCTCCAGAACGGCGGCCAAGATGACGGCAGCAAGCGGCACACTAGATCGCTTTGTCCGCCCTGTGGGATCCCAAGATGGCGCCGATCCCCTGACGCACGCTGAATCTACCTCCACACCACAGGCCAGTATAAACCCTGACAATGTGCCGATCACAGCATCCACATTAGAAGCCACACTAGAAGCCACACTTGAAAGGCACTATAGATCCATGCACGAATCGCTTCAGCAGCTGATAATCTCAGCGGTGCAGGATCTTAAGGCTGACATCACAGGGCTGGGGAACCGCACAAGTGCACTAGAAGACAAGGTAGATTCACTGTCCCTAAAACAAGCAAATCTTGAAGAGGAACACCAACTTGTACTGTCAGACATTAAATTCTTGCGCTCAGCCCAGGAGGACACAGAAAACAGGGAAAGGAGGCAAAATCTGAGAATTAAAGGGGTCTCAATGTCTGTAAAACCAGACCAAATAACCCCACACCTCACAGAACTATTCAAATCCATTGTGCCTGACCTACCAGAGGAAATGTGGCGACTAGACAGGGCACACAGATCCCTAGGGGAACGCAAGGTATCTGCTCAGAGACCCAAGGACATTATTACAAGACTTCACTACTACGAGGCTAAAGAGGCTGTTTTGCAAGCCCTCAGGAAAACATCCCCGATCACATTTAAAGGAGACGAGCTACATATCTTTAATGACTTATCTCTGATCACCTTAGCCAAACGCAGGGCATTCAAACCAATAACTCAACTTCTCAGAGATGCTCAAATCTCATACAAATGGGGCTTCCCCTTCCGCCTTATAGTCACCAGAAACGGCATGACCTTCTCAGTCTCGGATATTGACAATGCCCCCATGTTTCTTAAGCAAATGGGCTTAAAAATGCCCTCCCAAGGCTCCATCTACCAACCTCGCTCCCCGAACTTTAGTTCTCCTCCTCGGAAAGTCCGTCATATCTCAGAATGGACAAAAGCCCCGATACGGAGCCTCACCTACCCCTCGGGAACAGAACCTGAAGTCATGGAAGCCCTACCTACCTGAACTTAGCTTCCATCTCCATCATATCTACACTCTCAAGCTGGATACATAGAGTTTAAGCTTACCTCATGCATATGCTCATTTTCTTGTTTCTTAACATAAACCCTGAATCTCTAGTTACCTACCATACTGCAAAATATAAGGCTAAATAGTTATGCCTTCCCCCGGTCTTCCACTTCACTGATGCAGGGTCCGGAGTCCCTCTCCTCCCATTTTGGCGCTCCAGCATGAGCCTCTGGAGGTCTATCCTTGTGTCTCCTTTGCCGCTATTCGGCCCGGACACTTTTTGGATGACCTATCCTCGGCATCCCAGACTGGATGCTACTCCATGCAGCCTCCACACTTGCAGAGGCAATTATAGTTATGTTATGCTTTTATTATTTTTCTTATCTGTTTTAAATTTAACCTACATAATACGAGGCACACAATCGGTTTTCCTCCTACTCCCTCCTCCCCGGGCGCAGCGCTCAACTCTTTCATACTCTACCACCCAACCTCCTCTCCTAGACCATGGTTAACTTCCTCACATTGAATGTGAAGGGCTTAAACATCCCCCAAAAAAGAATGTCCCTCCTTAAAGATCTTAAAAGAATAGAGATAGACATAGCAATGCTCCAAGAGACACATTTCCGCTCATCAGACTCAATCAGGCTCACAAACAGACAATACCCTACAGTACACTTAGCTTCAGGTCTGGCTAAACGGGCAGGGGTAGCTATCCTATGTAAAGCTTCCCTCCCCCTGCAAATTACTAAAACCATACGAGACTCCAAGGGTCACTATCTGATTCTCCTTGGCAATTTAGCAGGGAAACCCATCACCCTAGCAAATGTCTATGTTCCAAACACTCAACAGATATCTTTTCTCTCCTCGTTTCTCCTTAAACTACATAAAACGAGATCAGGTACCTTAATCCTTGGAGGGGATTTTAACCTAACATTTTCTTCCTGTCTGGATAGAAGTTCCTCCACCTCGCCTGCCTCGAAAGCTGCCCATGACCGCAACTCCCGCAAATTTAGAGCCTTAATGAGGAAATACAACCTCATTGACCTCTGGAGAACTGTCAACCCAACCTCAATAGAATACACCTTCTACTCCCCCCCACATGCATCCCACTCCCGTCTAGACTACTTTTTCTCTAATGCTTCCCTCCTACCTTCACTCCTAGAATCAGACATCCACCCAACAGCCTGGTCTGACCACCATAGCGTCTCTATGCAAATAGACTGGCTCCACAATCCTTTCAAACCCCTCCACTGGAGACTCAATGAAACACTACTACAAGACAAAACTCTTGTCTCTAAATTTTCTGAAGAATTACAAACATTCTTCCAAATCAACACTGACACGGTCTCATCCCAAGGCATACTTTGGGAATCGCACAAAGCCTTCATCAGAGGCCTCTTTATAGCCGAGAGCTCTAGACGCAAGAAGTCCTCTTCCCAAAAATTAGTATCCCTTCAATCTGCCTTATCCAAAGCCCAAACCACCTACAAAACCAAGCCTACACAAGATAACTATTCCTATGTTCAACAACTCAAACAACATATCCGATCCCATCAATCTAACCAGCTAGAGAAAAGTCTAAGATGGACTAAACAACTCTTCTTCGAAAGGGGTAATAAACCCCACACCATCCTGGCACGCAAACTAAACCCTAAAATGTCACAACACTCGATCTACTCCATGAAAGACTCGGAAGGTACCACTCACTATGACCCCCATAAGATAGCTCAAATTTTCACAAAATACTACGAACAACTGTATAACCTACCAGACCAAAGCGAGGATACCTCCTTCCCTTCCAGAGTGGACACCTTTTTAGCCCCTCTAGGCCTCACCAAACTCACAGAATCACAACGTAAACAACTTAATTCCCCCATAACCCCCCAGGAACTAACTGAAGTTCTCAAATCATTTCCCTCCTCTAAATCACCTGGCCCCGACGGTCTCCCCTATTCTTATTACAAAAAATTCCAAGCAATCCTGCTACCCCATCTATCCACCTTAGCCACCAAAATAATGCAAGGCAACACTCCCCCCTCCACAATGCTAGCTTCCCTCTTGACAGTAATCCCCAAAGAAGGGAAAGATCCCCAGCTACCACAAAGCTACAGGCCAATCTCACTTTTGAACTCTGACCTCAAAATTATCACCAAAGCCCTTGCCACTCGCCTGAACCCTATTCTTACTTCCCTAATTAATAACGACCAGGTGGGCTTCATCCTAGGCAGACAGGCAGGAGACAACACCAGAAAAGCCATAGACTTAATCTCCCTCATGAACAGGAGGGGAGGGCCTTCTCTGCTTCTAAGTTTGGACGCAGAGAAGGCCTTCGATCGCCTATCTTGGCCTTACCTATTCCAAGTTCTACAACACCAAGGGTTTGAGGGACCATTCATAACAATTTTGAAATTTCTATACTCCAATCCTACCTCCACTCTGAAACTCCCATTTTCCTCCCCCACTCCCTTCCACATTAAAAACGGTACTAGACAGGGCTGCCCCCTCTCTCCCTTGCTTTTTGCAATTAGTATAGAACCTCTAGCCTGCGCAATTCGACTTAACCAAGATATACAAGGTATTCGTCAGAAAGGGGTTGAACATAAGATATCCCTCTTCGCAGACGACATTCTGCTCACTCTCTCCTCCCCTACAACATCCCTACCCGCCCTACACTCCACCATTACATCCTACGAGTCATTATCCGGCTTTAAAATAAATAAGGACAAAACAGAAGCTCTCCCAATTAAAATTCCACCACAGATACTACTTTCTCTTAAATCACACTTCCCATACAATTGGAAAACCCGTTCCCTTAAATACCTAGGGATACACCTAGCGACTACATACGCTGACATATATAAGAGCAACTTCCCCTCACTTATCCAGAAAATCCTGCAGGATCTACACAAATGGACATCCTACAAAATTTCCTGGATTGGCAGGATATACACACTTAAAATGAATATCCTCCCTCGGATACTATACCTCTTTGAGACCCTCCCAGTGCACGTACCCTCCAGTCAACTGTCCAAGCTGCAAAAAGCCTTCTCAGATTTTGTCTGGAACCACAAACGCCCCAGAGTCGCCAGGCCGGTCCTTATGGCGTCAAGAGAACAGGGAGGCCTCGGCCTCCCTTGTCTTAAACACTACTACCAGGCAGCTCATCTACGACAACTGACTGAATGGTCGAGCCTAAAAGTTTTCACCAAATGGGCTCTAATCGAAGCAACTGACATACAACCCCTATCTCTGGCCTCACTAATTTGGGTAGACCCTCTCCCAAAAATATCCCATCTGACCCTCCTGCCCACCATCACCTTCACCCTCCGCCTCTGGAGATCTATCAAACCCACAACAAAACTCAAATCAAACCCTTCCCCCTTACTACCCATACTAGGGAACCCTGCTTTCCAACCTGGAATCTCACCCACTTTTATGGCTAGATGGTATCATATGGGCTACTGCAACTTGCATGACTGGACTGACTTTGCCACGGGCAAAATCTTAACCAGACCTAAGCTAGAGGAAAAAATAACTCTTACATCCAAAACTGTAATGGAATACAACCAAATTACCCACTTCCTTCATTCATACACTCACAAAAACTCCCCCTTACCCCTTTGGTCTCCTTTTGAAAGACTGTGTTCCCATGGAGGCCACCAAAAGGGACTTATTTCCCAGATATACTCCCTCCTTCAAACTAACTCAGGAGCCTTAATACCCTCTCATTCTTACATGAAGAAATGGGAAGAGTCTCTCCTCACCTCTATTGACCTCGAGGATTGGGTAGATATCTGGGAAAACGCTAAACACACCTCCATGTGCACACAGATTAAAGAAAACATTTATAAAATTATATTTCGATGGTACCTAACCCCAGAAACTTTATCCAAAATTTATCCAGGCACCTCTGACCTATGCTGGAGAGGCTGCTCTCACACAGGTTCACTGGAACACATATTCTGGTTCTGTCCAATCATAGTCCCCCTATGGAAGGATCTACACCGCCTTATCCAAACCACTACCGGAGTCACAATACCATTTGACCCAGTAACCATGCTGCTAGGCAAACCAGTCCCTGAAATGGACAAATACACCTCACGCTTAATAACTCACATTCTGACGGCCTGTAGACTGTCCATAGCATCAGCTTGGAAAACTATGGCTCCCCCCACCATAACCGACATCAAAACTAAAATAAATTGGACCAAGAGCATGGAACAGATGACTGCTTCCTTAAGAGACACAGAATCTAAGTTCCACAAGATCTGGGACCCATGGTCTCTCTCTAACCCAGATCTCATGCCCCCATGATGGACCCTCCTCATACACCAACCCATAGTTCCTACATACCCCTCCACCTCCTCAAAGCAATAATCATCCGATTCAAGCCCTATCACATCCCCTCGTACAACCGACTCTTAGGCCCACAAGCGCTGCGCCTGACCCTCTCCCACTCCCCCCCACCCTTTCAACCTGTGCCTCTAGTTAAACATTAACCTGTCATCGATCAATGTTATCTGTTTTCTCTTTGTTCTCTTTAAATATGATATATTAGTATGTTGTTCTACAGTAATTATAATAGGCAGTTCTCATCTGGACACTTTCTTTTGATCACATCCGCAGAGACTACTACACCCCCCTGAACATTGTTCTCACCTACCCTCAACCCCAAGAGATAATTGTCCCTCCCCTCTCTACCATTCCTCTCCAAATGTGATAATCCTCTTAGGATTCAAATATTAGAGTCCACCGACCTGGACTGAAGATATTGTAAACTACGCACTCCTTATATCCTTACATGTATCTCACCTCCTTGAGAATATTGTATCACACTCCTATGTACAATCTGCCTATTTGTATTACCATTTTTGTATCTTTAATACCTTTAATAAAAAACTAGTGTTACAAAAAAAAAAAGTAAAATACTTACCGTAAAATATTTTTAAGCAAACCCAACAAAAATGGGTGGGAGGAAAAAAAATACAATCACTAAACATTCCCTTTAAAGGGAACCTGAAGCGAGTACAATTTTTAAAAATAAACACATGACGTAGCTGCACATATTACATACTTACCTCACCGTCAGTTCCTCTCAGAGGCTCACCATTTTCTTCTTACAGTGATCCCTTCCAGTTCTGACAATATTTAGTCAGAACTGAAATATACCAGTTGCTGTCAGTTATAGATCAGCAGCTGTCAGTTACAACTGAATGTGCAAGGTAATGCCCATGTTTCCCTATGGCTCAAGTGGGCAAGAGTTCCATTGATCAGGGGACTAATAGGAGGAGAAAGATTGAGGAGTAGACTCCACAGGAGGTAAGCATGACCTGTGTATGGTTATTTTGACTTTTTATTTTCAGTTCAGGTTCCGGCTGTTAACCGGAAAGTTTTCGTTAAACTGAAGGTTGCCGATTAGTGAAGATAGGTGAACTCTGAGGCCGGTGAACCGTCTGGCAGGCTGTGCATTAGGAAAATGTTGCAGGTTAATGAAATGTTAAATAAGAAATATAGACTTCAACCGACATGACTGGCAGAGGCATCTCAGGAATCTGATACGAGCTGGCGCGCTTTTCGCACAATTTCCGTGGGAGCGACCAGGAATGTTGGCAATATTCAGGGGAGGTAGGCGAGAGTTACAGCTCTGTAAATGAATTATCTCCCAGCTCAGGAAGTCTGCAGACAGGGAGGAAAGCATGGCACACTCAGGATTCCGCATGACAGAGGCCGTATGGCCCACTTCCTGCGACTCCTCACACCTATACGTGTAGCGGCTGGACAGTGTGCTGGTTAAAGGGAACCTAAACTGATGAAAAAAAAAAAAAAAAAAAAAAAAAGAGGTTAACTTACCTAGCGCTTCTACCAGCCCCCTGCCAATGTCCTGTGCCCGCACCATCACTAAGCAATCCTCCAGTCTCCGCCACAACGACCCTCTTCCGGCCGGCCGACTGGCGAGTCAATGGCCACTGCGCATGCGCAACCTTGATCATGCTTCCGTCGCCAGGAACGTTCTGCGCACACGCAGTATACTTTTTTTTTTCATACCACGCATGCGCAGAGTACTACCGTCCACCGGAGCTCGATCAGGGCTGCGCATCAAATTAGAAGTAGGGCGCTGTGGGGAGCTGAAGGATAGCTTTGGTACAGGAAGTCAGCAGGGGGCTAGTAGAAGTTACTACTTCTAAGGCAAGATAAACTCTTTTTTTAGGTTCACTTAAAGAGGAACTCCAGTGAAAATAATGTGGATAAGAAAAAAGTGCTTCATTTTTACAATAATTATGTATAAATGATTTGGTCAGTGTTTGCCCATTGTAAAATCTTTTAAATCCCTGATTTATATTCTGACATGTATCACATGGTGACATTGTTACTGCTGGCAGGTGATGTAGCTGCTGCATGCTGTTTTGGCAGTTGGAAACAGCTGTAAACAGCTATTTCCCACAATGCAGCAAGGTTCACAGCCAGGAAACTGCCAGGAGTACCGCGGTCCTCAGTTTCCTGTGGGAGGGGTTTCACCACAATATCAGTCATACATCGCCACATGATGATCAGTTTGAGAAAAGGAATAGATTTCTCATGTAAAAGGGGGTATCAGCTACTGATTGGGATAAAGTTCAATTCTTGGTCGGAGTCGTTATTGGACAACTGAAGTGAGAAGAATGTGGAGGCTGCCTTATTTTTTTTCCTTTTAACCAATACCAGTTGCCTGGCAGCCCTGCTGATCTATTTGGCTGCAGTAGTGTCTGAATCACACCATAAACAAGCATGCAGCTAATCTTGTCAGATCTGACAATAATGTCCGGAACACCTGATATGCTGCATGCTTGTTCTAAAAGTATTAGAGGCAGAGGATCAGCAGGACAGCCAGGCAACTGGTATTGCTTAAAAGGAAATAATTATGGCAGCCTCCATATCCCTCTTATTACAGTTGTCCTTTAAAGGGTATAAACTAGGTTCAAATCTTGGCTCATCCTGTTCAGTAAGTCAGGATCTATTCAGTAAGGAGAAACCCTTTCTGCATCTATATACTGCTGTATTTTGGTATGTAGCCCCGCCTTCCCAGTGACGCTTAGCCTAGGCTTTTTAACTATGCGGAATTCTCCTCCTAGAGAATTCTGGAAGACCGGGTATATTTTTTACTGGCTTCAGAATGCTCAGAGGCAAACATTCCGCAGAGCTGCAGCTGACAGGACTAAAGATGTTGCTACCTGAGATACAGGTATATTTAAGAATGCAAATGAGGGCAAGTACAGTAAATATTTCATTGACTAAATAATTTATAAATTAATATTTCAAAAAAGTAAATTAACATTTTTTTTCCATTAACTATGTTATTTTCACTACAGTTCATCATTAAAGCGGACCTGAACTCAGAACTCCCTCTCTGCTGTAAAAGATAAGCAACAGCATAATAACCTTTAAATAAAAACATTTCTTTGCTACAGCAGACACAAATCCTGCAATAAATCTGCAGTGTGTCTACTTCCTGCTTTCATGGAAGCAAACAGGGTTAACATCCTGCATTTACATATTAGCTATATCTGCCAAGGACTGCCGAATTTATGTGCTGACACAGCTGAGAGATTAAATTACATTTGTGATTAATCGAAGATAAGGGGTGCATTTCTCTCTGTTTCTCTTGTGTCATGTGCAAGAGTTCAGGTCTACTTTAAATAGGAATGTCCTTTAAAGGGAACCTGAAGTGAGCGTGATATGGAGGCTGCCATATTTATTTTCTTTTTAGCAATACCAGTTGCCTGGCTGTCCCAGTGATCCCCTGCCTCTAATACTTTTCAGATGTTTCTGACATTATTGCCAGATGTGACAAGATTAGCTGCATGCTTGTTCCTGGTGTGATTCAGACACTACTGCAGCCTAAAGCCTCATACACAGGTACAATTTTCCATCAGATCGACGGGTGATCTGGTAAGAAGTTGCATCGTGTGTAGACATCGTAATTCCTCGCGATCGATAATGCAATCGATTTTGCGTTGATAACTGCCCAAAATTAATCATGTTATTGATCGGAATCCAATTGGACTGGTCGGATCTCATCTGTTCGATCCGATGGAAAATTGTACAGTGTACCCAGCTTTATAGATCAGCAGGGCTGCCAGGCAACTGGTATTGTTTATAAAGAAAAAAAAAATGGCAGCCACCATATTCTTCCCACTTCAGTTAGCCTTTAACCACTTGCCGACCGCGCACTCATACCGCGCGTCGGCAAAGTGGCAGCTGCAGGACCAGCGACGCAAATCTGCGTCGCCGGCTGCAGGCTAATTAATCAGGAAACAGCCGCTCGCGCGAGCGGCTGTTTCCTGTCATTTCACGGCGGGGGACTACGTGAATAGCCTGAGGGCCTCCGATCGCGCCTCGCAGGCTAAATAAACACAAGCGGAAATAATCCGCTTTGTTTACATTTTTACAACGCTGCTAACAGTAGCAGCATTGTAGTAGATCAGTGATTCCCGGCCAATCAGCGGCCGGGGATCGCTGTCACATGACAGGCAGGAGCCTGTTAGAGGCTGCACAGGACAGATCCGTTCCTGTGCAGCCTCCGATCTCTCAGGGAAGGGAGGGAGGAGAGGGGGAATCCTGCGGTGGAGGGGGCTTTGAGGTGCCCCCGCCACCCACAGCATGCAAGAGCGATCAGACCCCCCCCAGCACATCATCCGCCTAGTGGGGAAAAAGGGGGGCGATCTGGTCGCTCTGCCTGTCATTTAATCTGTGCTGGGGGCTGTAGAGCCCACCCAGCACAGATCTGAAAAAACAGCGCTGGTCCTTAAGGGGGGGGTAAAGGCTAGGTAGTTAAATTTAGCATAAACATTGAGGCCTGGTTTCCACTTGTGCGTTTTGTGTCAGATTTTTCTCTCAGAAAATTTGCGTTGATTTGGCAACTAATGGTAGTGAATGGGGCATCCTTTTTTCGGACATTGCGTACAATGCTTTGCATAGGCAAAGTGAATTTTCGCGTTACTTGCGCAAAAATTCACCTTAGTTCCATAATTACAGGAAGGTGGCAGCAGTCATGACTAAAGGTGACCACTAACTGCCCAATTTCTGCCGAAAAATCGTTCGATTGGTTGTAAATAATCTCAGTTGATGGGCACAATTGATTACAAACGATTACAAAAATAGTCGTCCGATTGGATTTTCATTGTTTTAAAATTTGGATTTTCTAATTGGTTGTGATAGATAGGAAGCAACGATTGGTTCGTTGAGGGTGTAGTGAACCATTTTTTGTCCGATCAGAATTATCTGATCGACCAAACGATTTTTCGATAGAAATTGGATCGTTAGTAGCCACCTTAAGCGGCTACTAGGCAGATTGTTATATCTAACTATTGCGAACCTTCGCATACGTAAATTTGTGCAAAAAATGTACATGCAAATTTTCACCAAACAGAAAATCCTTATACGATTTTTTGCAGGCGAAAATTTCACGCTACAGTGGAAACTTAGCCTTACTGGCAATCTAATGATTTTTTTTTCTTACAGCAGTCCTCTATACTTTGGCCAGGACACAGCACGTGAATGTATGAGGGCGTAAGTGTGCAAGAGTGAAAATATAAGGTAACACAGAGGTGGTAAAAGGAGGTGGCGACGAAAAGAGATGGCGACAAAGCGAGAGGTTGTCACAGTGCAATACTGCAAAAAGGTGTGAAAACGTGAAGGTGAGAGAGCGAGACAAAGAGCGAGAAACAGAGTGCGAAGCTGAGAGAGTGAGAACGCAAGAGGGAGAGACGTTGAGGGAGTCGCAGAGCAGAAATAGAAGGCAAGGACAGCAAGGAGTCACAAGGGCGCGAGAGTGACAGCGCAGAAGCCAGGGAAGCAGAGACAGCAGGAACTTGACAGACAGTGAACCTTAAGTGAGAGTGATATGGAGGCTGCCATATTTAATTCCTTTTAAGCAATACCAGTTTCCTGGCTGCCCTGCTGATCTATTTGGCTGCAGTAGTATCTGAATCACACCAGATACAACCATGCAGCTAATATGGTCAAATCTGTCAATAATGTCAGAAACACCCGATCTGCTGCATGCTTGTTCAGGGGCTATGGCTAAAAGTATTAGAGGCAGAGGGTCAGCAGGATGGTATTGCTTAAAGGGAACCTTAACTGAGAGGGATATGGATGCTTCATTTTAAACAATACCAGTTGCCTGGCAGTCCTGCTGATCTCTTTGGCTGCAGTAGTGGCTGAATCACACACCTGAAACAAGCATGCAGCTAATCCAGTGTGACTTCAGTCACAGCACCTGATCTGCATGCTTGTTCAGGGGCTGTGGCTAAAAGTATTAGAGACACAGGATCAGCAGGAGAGTCAGGCAACTGGTATTGTATAAGGAAAAATCCATATCCTTCTCAGTTTAGGTTCCCTTTAAAAAGGAAAAAAATCTGGCAGCCTCCATATCACACTCACCTTGGGTTCACTTTAAACAGGCAAAAATCTGAGAAAGCGATTGTATGGGAAGACAACTTGTGAGAATAAGAGGATAAAAGTGTTTGACTGAGTAAAAGTAAAAGGTCATAGGCCATGCAAAGCACAATCTGACTGTTCCCTTCACTCTGCCCAGTCTCCACCACCGCCACACATAGGCACACATAAGGCCTTAAAGGGCAACTGTAGGGAAAGGTATATGGAGGCTGCCATGTTTATTTCCCTTTAAACAATACCAGTTGCCTGGCTGTCCTGCTGATGCTCTGCCTCTAATACTTTTAGCCATAGACCCTGAACAAGCACGCAGCAGATCAGGTGTTTCGGACATTATTGTCAAATCTGACAAGATTAGCCGCATGCTTGTTTTAGGTGTGATTCACACACTGCTGCAGCCGAAGAGATCAGCAGGGCTGCCAGGCAACTGGTATTGTTTAAAAGGATCTAAATATGGCAGCCTCCATATTCTTCTCACTACAGTTATCCTTTAAGGTGGCCACACACCTACCGATAATAGGAAGATTCAGCCAAGAATGTGATTGGAGAGAGATCTGCTGGCTCATACGCCGCAGGAAAATCTCAACATGAAATTACTCGGGAATCGGCCTTGAGACCCCAACCCCCAAATGTTTTATGTACCCCACCCCGTGCACTTATACTTTTACCCGTCACGCGTCCCTGAGTGGCTGCCTGCGTTACAGCCTTTGGGGCGCATGTGTGACGTCATACGAGCACCCCACGTGCTATATGCCGGTGGGACCCAAATAAAGAAATACAGCATGGACATGACAAGTATAAATGCAGGACAGACAGGCAATCTGCATTGTTTAAATGGAAAGAACGATCAGATTCCATATCCCTCAGTTTAGATGTCATTTAACCTCCCTGGCCGTAATCCCAAGTGTAGCTCAGGCTAGCCACCGAGAGCTCTATGCAGAGTATAGCGCTCAGTGGGCGATTTCACTCACCTCCCAGGGGATCCAGACTTCGGTAAAACGTTCTCCTTCCTGTCCTCTGAGGCTCTGAATCACTCTGAGATCCCCGTTATCAATCTCACTACAGAGTTGCAGTGCCACCCGGAGGACGGAGGTAAAATTGCAGCGCTGGAGGGAGGGGAGTGCTAGGACTGCTGCAGAGACTCTGGCGGCGTGATTGTTTCCAGATTTTAGGGTCTGAAACATTTTTAAAAGACCCTCAAATCCAGAAATAATCATACCGTCAGGGAGTTTAATGCCTGTAGGTGCAGTTTTACTTAAAAGGGAACCTGAAGTGAGAGGGATATGGAGGTTGCCATATTAATTTCCTTTTAAACAATGCATATTACCTGGCTCTCCTGCTGATCCTCTGCCTCTAATACTTTTAGCCATAGACCCTGAACAAGCATGCAGCACATCAGATGTTTGTGACAAAAATCTGACAAGAATAGCTGCATGCTTGTTTCAGGCGTGTGATTCAGACACTAATGCGGCCAAAAAGATCAGCAGGGCTGCCAGGCAACTGGTATTGTTTAAAAGGAAATAAATATGGCATCCCTCCAAATGTCTCTCTCCTCGGGTTACCTATAAAAGCAGAGAGGGGCAGTAACGCTTCTGTGACATAGCAACATTTATTATCATACTAAAAACTGAAAATTAAAACAATGCAAAACGTTGGGCAACTTCAAATCTAAACCAGTCGTTCGGAGCCCTCGCCTCTATACAGCCAAGTACCCACGGGCAGATCACGGCCAGATGGATCAGGGATCTCTGCCGATGAACTATTGTTTCTCGATCCATCTCCCTGGATCTGCAATCGTTCGTGGCAAACCACAAAACCCAATGACAAACGGAACAATCCTCCACAATTTAATCCAACATGACGGTCGTTCAAAAGCGAACGATTGCCGTGGGTGGAGTACGTCGTAAAACATTCGACAAATTTTCGTTAAACAATGTGTGATATAGCAAAAATAGTTTGCCACAAAAAAATTGTTCGAGAAAAAATACATCGTGTGTATGTGTCTTAAAATACATGAAAACACAAATTAAAGGTACATTTCTCACAGAGTAAAATTTGCTATAAATTATTTTTCTTCCACGTTGCTGTCACTCACAGTACATAGAAGAAATCTGACAGAACTGACAGGTTTTGGACTAGCCCATTCTCCTCATAGGGGATTCTCAGCATTTTCTTTATTTTCACACTAGGGACATTTCTGTGCGCTTTTCACAGCGCATTGCCCTGTGCATTCTGCAAGGTATTGATTTTCCCATGTAATTAAATGTGCCTGGTTCTCATCTATGCGCTACACTGAGCGTTACAAAAACATGCGTTTTTTACCCCTAATTGGAAAAAAAATGTACATATAACAATAACAATAATAATATTTCTAAAGCGCTTTTCTCCCTGGGGACTCAATATGAAACAAAGCTTTATTGACAACTGCTACAATAAGAAAAACGGGCTTAAAAAAAGGCGCAGCACAATGCACTGAAGCACGCAAAAGTTTTTTAACATGCGCTTTTACACATTTCTCAGCGTACCTAATGTGAACAAGGTCTTAGTGAATGAACAGCAGTTGCTCAGTCCAATTGCCAGAATAGTGTGCAGACTGATAGGGGGGTGTCTGGCATCTTTGTATAGATCCTTTCCAGGGAGTGCTTTTGTAAGGAAAAAATTAAATACTGAATATCCCCCATGAAGAGATGGACTAGTCAAAATACTTTCACTTCCACCAGATTTCTACTAAGTACTGTAAGAGACAGGAACATCACAAAAAAGTAGTGGATAGCTCGTTTCACTCTGGGAGAAACATAAGGTACTTTCTTATCTGTATGCATTTCCATGTATTTTAAAATTTTAAATTCTTCAGGATAGTGGCCCTTTAAAACGTCTCTGTGGCCTGCCCAGGCGAGTCGTGCCAAGGCACGCCGGCATTTAATAGCACGCCCTCTTCTCCCTCTCTCCACTCTGCCCTTTCCAGCTCGTCTTCCAGGATAAACAGAGCCCATCTCCAGCCGTCAGCCTGGAATCTCACTGTTTGCCTCCGCAGGGAAGGCGCAGTCTGCTTTTTTTCACCCTAAAAGGCCACTATTTGTTAAAAATAAAATGTTCCACCACGTGAAGTATGCGAAGAGAGACCAGTAGCTGCACGCTCGGCAAGCTCCAACCTGATGATCCCTCTCTGCCCTTCAACGTCTGCATTCATTAGAACAAATTACAGGGAGAGGAAACCGCGGTTCAGCGACACAATGCATTCCCCAATAGCAACCTATAATTTTATCCCAGCTTATCCGCGATCCCAGAAAATCCGGGCAAACAAGGCCCGAGCCGCGAGAAAGAGAATGACTGGCGCTCTTCACGGCGAGGGTTTTTTTCATGGCTTCAGGAGGGATTGCTCAGTTTTGCGGTTTGCAGCGAACACAATAAATGACAGAAACCTCATTCAGTTCGCCCCCTCCCAAAAAAAAAAAAAAAGTGTTTGGCAGGGTTTGTGCGACCGATAGAGGAACCGCTCGCATCTGGATTACCAGGAAATCCACGGCAAACAATGCTGGAGTGTGTCTCAATTAACGGTACACTTCAGAAAGAATCAGGGAGGAATCCGAAAAAATGCCCAAGAAGGGAAGGGAGCCAAAGTGCCGGAGGGGTGTTCTGTTTTATCACTGCGCAGCCATCGACTGCGTTCTGCCGCATATCTGGCGGTCTACCCCTTTCCCTGAAATTAAGACATCCCCTGAAAGTCAGCCCTAGCAGGAATTTCTACTAGAGCCGATGGTCTCGCGGGCAGGACCATGGCTCCGTCATTGGGCCAATCACTACACTCGCTGCTAATAAGTGAGTGTATTGAATATATAAAGTCAGCGCAGGTCTATAGTAATACAGCTTTCATCATTTTTTTTGGTATACAGGATCTTCGAACAAAAGGGTAAAGAAGCAAGGCTTACCAGATTCCAACAACCCACATTATAAGGTTGTAAACGAGTTTGATAGGTGGTCCGCAGAACTTTCAAATGGTGTCGTTTCACCAGCGATGTTGCACACTACAGATTCCTCCGGAATATAGTAGATATCCTGAGATCGCAGAGACTCACCAAAGGGGAGTCCAGTAGGATAGTGACATGAAAAAGATATACGGCACATCTAAGTGTAAACCGTCTTTATTACATAACAAGTAAAACAATTAAAAACAAGGATAAAGGAAAACTCACATACGGGGCCCGTGCACTGGGAACCCCGAAAAAGTAGCGCGCATAAAATGGTCAATAGAAGACCTCAAATAAAATGGTGCCGCCTGTCGCCTTCCCGACCGGTTTCGCAATCTTGCGTCATCAGGGGAGAAAGGCGACCAGGCGGCCAGCACCAACTTTATAACATTTTTGAATTAAAAAGTGGGAGTGGTTAGGCTCCACCCGGTCGGGAAGGCGACAGGCGGCACCATTTTATTTGAGGTCTTCTATTGACCATTTTATGCGCGCTACTTTTTCGGGGTTCCCAGTGCACGGGCCCCGTATGTGAGTTTTCCTTTATCCTTGTTTTTAATTGTTTTACTTGTTATGTAATAAAGACGGTTTACACTTAGATGTGCCGTATATCTTTTTCATGTCACTATCCTACTGGACTCCCCTTTGGTGAGTCTCTGCGATCTCAGGATATCTACTATATTCCGGAGGAATCTGTAGTGTGCAACATCGCTGGTGAAACGACACCATTTGAAAGTTCTGCGGACCATCTATCAAACTCGTTTACAACCTTATAATGTGGGTTGTTGGAATCTGGTAAGCCTTGCTTCTTTACCCTTTTGTTCGAAGATCCTGTATACCAAAAAAAATGATGAAAGCTTTATTACTATAGACCTGCGCTGACTTTATATATTCATTGCTTGTGTGGACTTTTGGACATTGTCCTTCTCGGCTGCGGTCGCCTTCTGTCTTGGCGCTGACACTTGTTTTTTATAAGTGAGTGTATTGATCTGCCCAATAACAGAGCCATGGTCCCGCCTACGAGATCATCAGCTCCAGTAGAAAAACAAGTTGTCATACTTCTTCCCCATAGGCTGAAGATCGGGGCCGCAGCAGCATGGAGCTGGGAGGAAGAAGAGGATAAAGGAGGGCATTGGAGGACACAGGGGACAGCACGGCATGGAGCTAGAGGTAAGAGGAGGATGCAGGGAGACATCGGAGGACACGGGGGACATTAGGAGAACATAGGGCTAAATGGGATGCAGGAATTTAGGTGACAGAGGAGGACACGGGTACAGAGGGGGACAGTAAAGGTACAAGGGGGAGACATGGGCACACAAGAGGTGGATCCAGCAGAGGAAGAGGTGGCACAGTGGGGAAGACAGGAGGACACAAAGCACAGGAACTTGTGTGTTCATAGAGATATAGAGCCAAATTAATCCATGCCATGCACTGATGAGGATCAAACAATCCGAAACAGTCTGTATGCATGTTGGATTATTCTGGCTCTGTACAAATTAACAAGCTGACACATCATTGCATTCCAGCGGATCTGGAGGTGTGTTTAGCTGCTAAGGGTACAATGGTTGATTTGCATATATTCAGCAGTGTTGCTCTGGGACACATCTCAAGCTCACTCCAACCTGAATTATCGCAAATTCTTTCTGTTTTAAGAAAGCAAACTTGTTTTTCCTCGCCTCCTGAAGTCAGGCTGCTGCATCATAGCAGCGGGCTGGGCCTAGTGCTCTCGCCATTCACAGCCTCACGCGATTTCCTAGCGATTTTGGGTTGTATGCAAACACTGCTTCCCCCATATTTGCGATGCCAAGTGCTACAATGTGGCAGTGACCTGGTGTCCTCAAGGTGCAGCACAGGGGGATTGTGGGTCAGTAAAGGGGCGGGATTGGAGTAAGAAAAGCAATGATTTCGATTTTAGGGCCAGTGCAGAGGTAATTGAGTCACCTGACCATGAAGGGGAGTTGGGGGCGGAGTTTAGTTCACTTTAATAGATGTGATCAGTCTTTGTTGAGTACAAGCGTGAGGGAGTGACGCAGCGCACCCACCTGGTGACGCTCTGGTTGAGATAGGAGACGCTCGGCACGTAGAACATGACTCCGAAGTAGAGCAGCGGCTCCACTGAGAACTTGTCCAGTTGTTTCTTGAGTGGTTTCTCCAGCTCCACCCATCGCGCTTGCTGAGACTTCGACAAAAACCAGAGGCCAAAGTAATGGGTCTGCAGAGAGAGGAGAGCAACTTAGCATCAGGTTAGGCATACCGGTAACCATAATCAGACCAGACGTGTGCGTACGTAATGTGGGCAAGCTAAAAGCTTTAAAGAAAACCTGTAACGAGAAAAAGTTCCCCCGGGGGGGACTCACCTCGGGTGGGGGAAGTCTCCGGATCCTATTGCGGCTTACCCCGTCCTCCATCCCACGGCGGTCTCGCTGTGCCCCTCCGAACAGCGGGGGTGTAAATATTTACAGTGCAGGTGCAGTATCAGGCAGAAATAGCTGATCACTGTCGGGCCACTCTACTGCGCAGGAGCAAATCTCCTGCGCCTGCGCAGTAGAGCGGACCTGACAGAGATCGTCTATTTCCACCTATCTCCGTGCTGAGAGCCGCAACAGCGCCCCCACTGGAGCCAGGGAAGGCAAATAAATCAGCGCTTGTTGAGCCAGGACTGCACAACGCTTCAGGGGAGCCAGCGCTGGACTGCCTGCAGCTACACGGGTTAGGGAAGCCTCATTGGGACCCTGAGGCTTCCCCCTCCCAAGGTAAGCACCCCCCAGGGGACTTTTTTTTTCAGTACAGGGTCTCTTTAAAAGCTTTGAAGAGGAACTTTAACACAGGATTGAACTTCCCAATCAGTAGCTGATACCACCTTTCCCACGAGAAATCTTTACCTTTTCTCAAATAGAGCATGGGGGGGGGTGGTGGTCTGTGTAGCGCATATTGTGGTGAAACCCCTCCCACAATGTGATGTCATGACCATGGTCCTGAAAGTTTGCTGTCTGGAAACTTCGTTGCATTGTGGGAAACTACAGCTTTTTCCAACTGCCAAGCAAGCAGCATCTCCCTCTGTGCATAGAACGCCAAGTAACGAACATTCCGTACAGATCACCTGGCAGAACTAAATAAGTCACCACCAGTGATAAATCAAAGAATGTAAATTAGGGAGTGGAAAAAGATTTTACAAACACTGACTAAATAACCTGTAAATAAATACTGTAAAAATAAGCAATTTTATTATTATTTTTTCCACTACAGTTCCTCTTTAAGGCCTATCCCATAGTTTATCAGCATGTTGCTGACTCCCAACACCTCGCATCCACAGAGAGGTCACCTCATACAGACTGAAAGCGGTCCAGGCACGCAGCAGCTGATCATAAGGGAAGCGTAGGCGGCGGCTAATGAAATGACACGAATGCTAGCATGTTGGGGGAGGGGCCACACCAGCCATCTCAGTAATGAGTATGCGGAACTGCTAATTACTAAGCGCTCATCGTTAGCAGGTGTGCTTGCTATGGGACAGATCTCTCGCGGCGATCTTCCTATTAACAGGTTTTCTGTTAATTAACGGACTGTCATGACAGATTGCACCACGCCGCTTCCAAACAAAAGCCCTGAAAACTATTGTATAATGGAACTGTGGTGCGATCTGTAAGCCGAGGGGACATAAACTGAATAACAGAGGCTCTTTTGTTATTAGCTTGGAACTGTACACAGCCATCCTTAAGCCTTAAAGTGCATCTCTAGGCAAAACAAAAAATAAAGAATTTACATCCTTCAGCATACAGTATTTATGTATGTAATGTAAAGTATACATATGCTGTTCTTAGAAATCCAGCCCCCCCCTCCCCCCCCCCCCCAAAAAAAAGTTAGAACCTACTTGTTTGTTTGGTTCTTGCCTGATCTAGTGTGAACTCTCCAACTCAAAAACGCTCAGTAGTTGGACATAGCGGAGGCGTCCATTGAAAGATCAGTGTAGGAGAGGGGAGGGGGTGCAGCTATGCAAATGAGGAAGGAGTGAACCCTCTACTCCTGCAACTCTAAATTAGGATGCCACAGAGCAGAGTTAAAGTGGATACGAGGTGAACTTTTTACTCATTGCACAATTGTGTTCCTTTCCTATTGTTTATAGGGCATTCCTCAAGCCAAATACTTTGTTTTTGTTTTAATACTCTAATTCCCTATAAACTAAATAAACCACGCCCACAGGTTTTCAGAGAGCGTTTGCAGTAGCAAGGGCTCATGGGAGCTCCATCTGGGCAGGGGGAGGAGGAGGTGTTACTGGCCATTGATTTCAGAGGCAGAGGGGAGGAGGGGGGATTAGGTTTTTTTCACAGTCTGAGTGCTGATGGTACAGATAAGCCTGCCTCTGTGTAATGTTTACAAACAATATGGCTGCTGTCATTGTATCACAGGAAGAAATAATCATATTCTATTAAAGCTGTTTGCAGCTAGATTTGCTGTGTAAACTATCTAAACCAGGGGTCTCAAACTCACGGCCCACAGACCATTTGCGGCCCTCACTGGCAAAAGCTTCCTTATATTTCGCTTCAGTGCTCCCAAGTAATCCGCCGCATCCCCGCCGCTAAACGAGGGCTGCAGAGCCCCCAAATCGCCCGGGGGGCAATCCGCCGGCATTTCCTGGAAGGGGCAGAGCTATCAGCTTCAGCTCTGCCCCGCCTGACGTCAATCGCCACCTCTCCCCGCCATTCTCTGTGAAGGAGGAGTGAGAGGGGCAGGCAGAGGCGGCGATGCGCCGCGATTGTGAAATCCCTTATGCGGCCCAGCCTCATCCTGACTTTGCCTCCTGCGGCCCCCAGGTAAATTGAGTTTGAGACCCCTGATCTAAACTTTAGATAAGATATATAGACAAGTTACTTGTTATAGTTAGTTTTTCATCTCGCATCCGCTTTAAAGGGAAGGTTCAAGCAAAATAAAAAATGAGTTTCACTTACCTGGGGCTTCTACCAGCCCCATGCAGCCATCCTGTGCCCTCGTAGTCACTCACTGCAGCTCCAGTTCCCCGCTGGCAGCTTGCCGACCTCGGAGGTCGACGGGCTGTATTGTGTAAATTTTTACGCATTCCCGCTAGTACAGGAACATTAACACTTACATTTTTACGCTTTACTGTTTCAATGCGTACGCATTGAACCAGTAATGCGTAAAAATGTATGTGTTAATGTTCCTGTACTAGCGGGAATGTACGCAATGCGGCCCTGACCTCCGAGGTTGGCAAGCTGCCAGCGGGGGACTGGAGCAGCAGTGAGTGACTACGAGGGCACAGGATGGCTGCATGGGGCTGGTAGAAGCCCCAGGTAAGTGAAACTCTTTTATTTTGCTTGGACATTCCCTTTAAAGGGGTTCTTTCACGAAAAAAGTAGGCAGTTAAAAAATGTGACCGATGACAGGTTTTGGGCCAGTCCATCTTTTTAAGGGGGATTCTCAGGGCTTTCTTTGTTTTCAACAGCATTTCCTGAACAACAGTTTAACTGCCAAAATAGCAAGATACCAGCCGGCCTCCCTAATCACTTGCACACTATTATGTCAGTTAGATTTTGCAACTGTTGTTCGGGAAATGCTGTTGTAAACAAAGAAAGCCCTGAGAATCCCCCTTAAAAAGATGGACTGCCCCAAAACCTGTCATCTGTCACATTTTTTAACTGCCTACTTTTTTCGCGAAAGAACCCCTTTGAAGGGCAACTGAAGTGAGAGACTAAAGATGTCACCACCTGTAATAAATCTCATCATGTGAACCAGGGTGAGGAAAGATTATATAATGGGCAAACACTGACTAAAAAAAATAATAAATGATTATAAAAAGTAAGCAATTTTATAAAATACATTACATTATTTTCACTACAGTCCCTCTTTAAAGTGGACCTGAACTCTTGCACAAAAACGGAAGGAAAACAGAGAAATGCACCCTGTATGCATTTAAAGATTTTAACCCGTCTAATTCCCCCTTATTTATCACAAGTTTTAATTTGATCCCTCAGCTGTGTCAGCCGACTGCCATGGCAGAGGCTAATTTGAAAGCACAGGATTTTAACAATATGCCTGCTCCCAGGAAAGCAGGAAGTAGCCACACTGCAGATTTATTGCAGGATTTGTATCGGCTGTGGCAAAGAAATAATTTTTCTTTAAAAGGTCATTATGCTGTTGCTCATCTTTTAGAGCAGAGAGGAAACTTTGCGTTCAGGTCCGCTTTAACTGTAAGCAACAGACTCTCTGTAGCACATTTTAGTTGGAGAGGAAAAATAAATACTTTTACAAGACAGATGAAAATCCAGAAAATCTTTTACAAGGCTGCTCCTCTTTCATCAAAGCTTTCCCAAACCATTTTCTTCTATTTTAGTGTAAACCAGCCTGTTGCCATGGGAACGAGACCCCTCCCGCCACCCGCATCAGCGCCACTCCCAGTACTCAGACGGTGCGCCGGCGATAGCCTGAGGCGTAAAAAAGGATTAGGGCGTCACTAGAGAGAAAAATCTACAAATAAAATGAATTAAACTGAACTAAGAACATTTAAAACAGAACTCTGCCTGAAGATGAACAATGAATGCAGCCAAATACTAGATATGGGACGATTTTGAGTTTGGTGGGTTTTTTTTTTTTTTTTATTTCTACTTTAAAAATCCCACATTCAAACAATGAAGCAGCTACATGTGGAACAGAGTAAAGTAAGCTCAGCTGAGTCCCTTTAGGCTGCTTTCACAGTGGGACGTTACAGGCGCACGTTAGAGCAGCCTGTAACGCAGCCCAACTCACAGTGATGAAAAATCAATGGGCTGTTCACAGTGCCCACGTTGCGTTACATTGTAACGCTGGACGTTCAAAGCAAGTGCAGCATGCTGTGCGTTATAGGTGGTTTTAGCTGCTTTTTTAGACTGTTTGCACATGCTCAGTAAGGGGAGAGTGGCTATTGTTTCTAGCCACATGGCTAATTAATATTCACTGCACTGTAGTGTTGTCCAGATCATGAACAATTTGGATCTTTAGATCTTTTTTGTGAGTTGAATCATCCGGATCATCACAATGAAGGATTCGGTTCACAGTGGATGTCTGGAAGAAACAGGAACTGCAGCTTCTGTGCACAATCTTCCTGCTGCATCTCTCCCTTCCCCATCAGCACCCTCAATGTGCCCTCATTCTCCTGCACCTCTCACTCTGCTGCACCCCTGCTTCCTGCTTCCCTAGTAAAATGATTTAAAGATCCGGATCTTTTCAATGATCCGATTCGAATCATCCGAATCATTGAAAAGATCCGGGCTTCCCAGGATAGCACCAAGAGCCTCATAACGCGGCTCAATCTGACCTCCAACTTCAACACCACCATGCGTTGCGTTAGGGGCACGTTATGCGACCTTAACGTCCCCTAAAACGCAACATCTTGATGTGAAAGAGGCCTAAAGAGACTATGCACCCTATCAAGGCTTCCCCTGTCCTCCTCTGTCCCACAGCGGTCTCCCAGGGCCCTTCTGAATACACAGCCGACAATTTGTCAGGTTATGCAGTATTTACCTTCCCTGGCTCCAGTGGGTGGCGCTGTTGCAGCTCTCCCCTCGGAAATAGACGATCTCTGTCGGGTCCGCTCTACTGCACAGGTACAGGAGACTTGCGCCTGTGCAGTAGAGCGGACCCGACTGCGATCAGGTTTTTCCGCCTAATTTGGAGCCGAGAGCCGCTACTGCGCCTGCGCTGGAGCCAGGAAGGTAAATTTACATTCCAACCATTCGGGGAGCTTGATCTCCGCCGCCATGGGGCCGAGGATGACAGGGGAAGCCTCAATAGGATCCGGAGGCTTCCCCCACCCCAGGTGAGCACCCCCCACGGGCATTTTTTCTTAATACAGATTTTCTTTAAAGAGGAATTGTAGTGAAAATAACATAATTAATAACATTGCTTATTGTTTGCAATATTTATTTACAGATGCTTTAGTCAGTGTTTGCCCATTGTAAAATCTTTCCTCTCCCCGATGTACATTCTGAAATGTATCACTGGTGGTAACATCTTTTGTTCTGCCAGGTGATCTGTGCGGAATGTTTGTTACTGAGAGTTCTATGCACAGAGGGAGATAGTACTTGCTTGGCAGTTGGGAAAAGCTGTCATTTCCCACAATGCAACAAGGTACACAGACAGAAAACTGTCAGGACCATGGTCATGACATCACTGTGGGAGGGGTTTCACCACAATATCAAACTACCCCCCCTCCCCTCCCAGTGATCAGTTACAGAAAAAAGTTAAAGATTTCTGGTGGGAGAGGGGGTATCTGCTACTGCTTGGGATGAAGTGCAATTTTTGGTTAAACTTACTCTGATTATTTAGTGAAGTCATCTAAAAAGGACCAATAGGGAAACTTCCTCCCAGCATGCTTAGCTTCTATTATGCAGTTTATGTACTATTATTATTGTTTTATTCTCATTAGTATACTGTCTACTTTTTACATCAGGGTAACTGGCAACCAAGCCCATACTGAAAGATTGCAAGCTCTGCCTTAGCAAACCTAATTAAGGCTGCTTTTACATCTGGCCTGTGCGTTTGCGGTGCCATGCCCCGCCCCCATCGCACATCATATGACCCCGGTGGTAGAGATTGCACAGACAAGGTCATGTGCATAGCCCATTGTAAAAATATTTTTCTCTCTTCTATTTATATTCTGAAATGTATCACTGGTGGTGCTGCCAGGCGATCTGTATGGAATTAAGAAAAAAGTGGGGGAAAGGCTGCGCATCCCTAGACACATGCTGCAATTGACTGGTTAATCGCACAGGCATACACCGCCTCTGTTAGACTGCAAAATGCATGCCCTGCATCCAAAACAATGCTAACATTTATTACACTAGGAGGAACTTTAGCTTCCAATATGGTTTGCATGCAAAGTATAAAGTACTAGACACTTGCGCCACGGTGAGGCAAACCTCCGGGCAGGTGACCTAACCTAAATTTAAAACCTTGGGAGCAGCTAAGCAAAAAAAAAAATGTGTAACTTACATTTTGTTGGACAGCGAGGAGAACGCCAGCGCATACCACTAAGGCTGCATCTGAAATGACCACCAGCTCATGTGTGCAGCACCTAAACAGGCTTTCTGCACACTTCGCATTCAATTCAGATGCAAATCATATGCAAATCTGCTACTACTTATCATGCAAACAGGAAACTCAGGAGGGGGGGCTGGGAGCAGTTAATCGCATAGGCACACACCGCCTCTATTAGACTGAAAAATGCATGCCCTGCATCCAAAACAAGTGCTAACATTTATTACACTGGGAGGAACTTTAGCTTCCAATATGGTTTGCATGCAAAGTAAAAAAGTACTAGACACTTGCGCCACGGTCGGGCAAGCCTTCGTGGTATGCGCTGGCGTTCTCCTCGCTGATCTGTATGGAATGTTCGTTACTGAGAGTTCTATGCACAGAGGGAGATATTGCTTGCTTGACAGTTGGAAAAAGCCATCATTACCCACAATGCAAAGAGGTTCACACACAGGAAATTGTCAGGACCATGGCCCTGACACACTGTGGGAGGGGTTTCACCACAATATCAGCCATACAGAGCCCCCTGATAATCTATTAGAGAAAAGGTAAAAGATTTCTCGTGGGAAAAGGGAGTATCAACTACTGATTGGAATGACGTTCAATCCTGGGGTTTAAAGTTCCTCTTTAAGATTGACCGCATTCAGAATCTTAGTACTGGCCTCACCTCACTTAGCTCCGCCCTCTGTGCCACAGCCACTAGGCACTCCATCCCTGTACTCTCCACAGACAGCGTGCATTCGATCTCGGAGGAGTTCAGCAGTCTGATCTTGCTGACGAAGCAGTTCTTGTGTAGGACGTTATACCGCTTGGTCCTCCGCAACTTGATCTTGAACGGCATGGCGCCCAGCCGCTCGGTGTTCGCCCCTTCTCCCCCCGCCTCTTACTTTATCTTCCCCTTGAATCTCACAGTGCAGACTACTGTTGTCCTCCAGGCATCAGGATTGCCGTCCATACCCGGCGCGGATCAACCGATGTCGCCAGCTGTAAAAAATAAAATAAAAATTTTTTAAAAAATCCGTAGGGAAAAAAAAAAAAAAAACAGCCGTTAAAACCTCCAGATACAAAGCAACAGGTAAAGGTGAAAAATGACAGTTAGCGCATCTCAGTCTACAGCTGCCACTTCGCAGCGCTCTGCACACCACCACACGGTTTACACTGAGAAAGTCCTGCTTACTGTGTCAACGCAGTTCACTTTCTAAATACATCCTTCCGGTTGCCATGACGACGAACATTAAAAAAAAAAAACCCCCGAATAACTCATAATCAAGAACTATAGGAAACTTCAATAAATGGTCTGGTTATAGGCGAGGTATTTTTAGATGTTCCTTTATTAGAATCTTGCTTGCAGGTAAAAATAAAATAAAAAGTTACTTGCAAGAAAAACTATGACTAAGCAGCGCTGAAGAATTGACGCATTCATGTATTGTTGTGGCGGGCACTAGTCACCAGGGAACTGTATAGGATAGGGAAGTGGGCCACTAGACACCAGAGAACTGTATAGGGTAGGGAGGGGAGCCACCAGACACAAGGGAACTGTATAGTGGAGGGAGAGGGGCCACCAGACACCAGGGAACTGTATAGTGGAGGGAGAGGGGCCACTAGACACCAGGGAACTGTATAGGATAGGGAGGTGGGCCACTAGACACCAGGGAACTGTATAGGATAGGGAGGTGGGCCACTAGTCACCAGGGAACTGTATAGGATAGGGAGGTGGGCCACTAGACACCAGAGAACTGTATAGGGTAGGGAGGGGAGCCACCAGACACAAGGGAACTGTATAGTGGAGGGAGAGGGGCCACTAGACACCAGGGAACTGTATAGTGGAGGGAGAGGGGCCACTAGACACCAGGGAACTGTATAGTGGAAAGGGGGGGTTGACACTAGACAGCAGGGACCTGTATAGAGGGGGGGGGGGGGGGTGGGCCACTAGTCACCTGGCAACTGTATAGGATAGGGAGATGGGCCACTAGTCACCAGGGAACTGTATAGGGGAGGGAGGTGGGCCACTAGTCACCAGGGAACTGTATAGGGTAGGGAGGTGGGCCACCAGACACCAGGGAACTGTATAGTGGAAAGGGGGGGGGTGACACTAGACACCAGGGAACTGTATAGGGGAGAAAGGGTGGGCCAGTAGACACCAGGGAACTGTATAGGGGAGGGAGGAGAGTCACCAGACACCAGGGAACTGTATAGTGGAAAGGGGGGGGGGGGTGACACTAGACACCAGGGAACTGTATAGGGGAGAAAGGGTGGGCCACTAGACACCAGGGAACTGTATAGGGGAGGGAGGAGAGTCACCAGACATCAGGGAACTGTATAGGGGAGAGGGTGGGTCACTAGACACCAGGGAACTGTATGGGGAGGGAGGAGGGTCACTAGACACCAGGGAACTGTATAGGGTAGGGCGGGCGCCATTATACACCAGGGAGCTTCATGGAGGAGGAAAGTGGCCACTAGACATGGAGCTTGGCCTGCGACTTAGTCCCAGTGTTCAATTTCGTCCCACTTTGTACTGGAGTTTCACATCCCTGCACCAGCTGACAGACAGACCTCCAGAGCTGCAGGATGGGATCACCTCAGAGCCCCGCCTGTAGCACATCTCCCTGCAGTGATTAGCGATTTCAGAAAACCTGAGCATTTTCAGATTTCAGAAATGTGCCGCTAGTGGGCTCCGGGCCTAACTCTTTGTGGTCAGCTCTGCATCTAAAGGTGACCTCCACAGTTCAGCAAAAAAAAGAGCTACGTTAAAATTTATTGACTGTAAACATTAAAGATAAACATTTTGTTAATTGATAACTAATGCAAATTTATTATAGTATGCAATAAAAAAAATGGGAGGCTGAATGAAGACTTTAAAAATGACAGTTCAACAGGAAGGCCTGGATGTTTAAAACAGCCTGAATAAGGTGCACTAAGTCAGTATTATTATTATTATTATTATTTAGTATTTATATAGCGCCGACATCTTCCGCAGCGCTGTACAGAAAATATAGTCTTGTCACTAACTGTCCCTCAGAGGAGCTCACAATCTAATCCCTACCATGGTCATATGTCTATGTGTGTATCGTGTATTTATTGTAATCTAGGGCCAATTTAGGGGGAAGCCAATTAACTTATCTGTATGTTTTTGGGATGTGGGAGGAAAGTGCCCGGAGGAAACCCACACAGACACGGGGAAAACATACAAACTCCTTGCAGATGTTGACCTGGCTGGGATTCGAACCGGGGACCCAGCGCTGCAACGCGAGAACGCTAACCACTACGCCAGGATCTGCTAATACATTGGTAGTATTATATCAGTAACTACGAGTCACTTTGACAGGCAGTTCTCACTACAGGTATATTTTTCACCACAAGTCCTGCCCTGGGCTGAGAGACACGTGTACTTAAAGCGGACCTAAACTCAGAACTTCCTCTCTCCTCTAAAAGACAAGCAACAGCATAATAACCTTTAGGCTAAGTTCACAGTGGGACGTTAAAGTCGCGCGTTAAAACAGCATTTAACGCAGAATAACTCACTGCAATGAAAAATCAATGCCCTGTTCACAGTGCACACGTTGCGTTGATGTCTAACGCTGCACGTTAAGTAAAAGTACTGCATGCAGTGCGTTATACACGTTATTAGCTGCGTTGGACTGTTTGCACATGCTCAGTAATGACTTGGAAGCATACTTTTCATTGCCTGTATTTTTTACTGTATCTGCTGTATGCGACGGTAACGCTGCGTTGCCACTTTTTGGGCGCGTTGCGTTGTAAGCTTGCGGTGCGACGGTGAATCTAGCCTTACAGAAAAACATGTATTTGTTATGCTAGCTACACACAAGGCCATTTTCTGACAGATTATTTCCAACATGTCCAATCTGCTTTCCGATCGATTTTCCTTTAGATTTTCCATAGAAGAACGGAAAATCGATCAGAAATCAAATCGTACATAATCAATATGAGAATAAAATCGGTCAGAAAATTGCATCCTGTGAACCTGCAATAAATCAGCAGTGTGTCTACTTCCGGCTTTCATGGAAGCAGACATAGGGTTAACATCCTGTGTTTACAAATTAGCTTCTCTGCAGAGGCAGCCAGTTGACACAGCCGAGAGACCAAATTACAACTTGTGCTTAGTCACAGATGAGGGGGAATTAGACAGGCTTAACTCTCTAAATACATAAAGGGTGCATTTCTCTCTGTTTTCCTTCTGCCCTGTGCAAGAGTTTAGGTCCCACTTTAAATGGGGTGTAATATAGCTCGCCAACACATCTAAGTCCCTCTAGCACAAACTGCTAAAACACACACAGAAAAAAAGGTGGGGGTGGGGGTTGGGGGGTGGGATTTGGCCCCCACTATACATTTTTGTCCTGGAAGGTTTGCATGAGGAACTCTGCGATGCAGAAAGAGGCAAATAAATGCAGCACAAATAGTGCTGGGTTATAATGGGCGACAAATCGTGCCTTATTGTTCAGCTCATCTTGCTCAGCGGGGAAACCTACTGTGCTGTTTCCAAATGCAGAATCAGCTTCATAGGAGAACACTACATGTTACAGCTATAATGTGGCTGTACTTAAAGTGTAACTGTCGGGCATAAAATCAAAAATCAATTATTTTTATCTGGTAAACAAGTAATAAGGATGCTAACCAGGTAATCCAAAAGTTAAAAATCACTATTACTTTTCTGGTTGATAAATGATCATTCCCCAGTTTACCTGACTCTTAATTGGTACACACAAAATTTGGTACACAAAAAGGAAGTTGCAGGGCATGCTGGGTTGTCCTTTTTTGCTTCTCTACTTCCCCCTCAGACTTCACTAATGCAGCCGGATTGGCTGAAGCCTCTTTCCCTCCTGTTTTCCCTTCCCACACCTCTGTTCCTCTCTGATTAGCCAATATTTCTCATGCTGAGACAGTGCACTTTCTATAGCGGAGGGCAGGCTATGCATACACAATCAGGCAGAGGAGACTAAGGGCCCATTCACACCAGAAGTGCTTTTCTGAGCATTTTGCTATCTTTTTTTAAAATCACTCCAATTCATTTTCACTAAAAATCGGTAAAAATCGTGGGGGGGAAAAAAAGGCGTGATTTTTGTGTGCGCGATCGCGAAATCACAGATTTTTACTGCTATTTTAATGAAAGTGAATGGGAGAGATTTTAAAAACCGCTAATCAATCGCAAAACGCTCAGAAGTGTGAATGGGCCCTGAGGGAGGAAATTACATCAGGATTGGCTTCAAAATAGCCACAGTTAAAATGGGAAATGCTAAGAAGGATTTTCTCTTTTTTTACTGTAGAGAAAACACTAAAATCAAAACATGGACAGTGCAATACGTATGCTATGTAAATAGAGCAAGTGTTTATCTACTTATATATGTGTTTTTTTTCTGAGATAGTATGGCTGACAGCTCCTCTTTTAAGAGGGATATATATGGTGGCTGCCATATTTATTTCCTTTTGAACAATAAAAGTTGTCTGGCAGTCCTGCTGCTCCTTTTCACAGTTGTAGTGGACCACACACCTGAAACAAGCATGGGGCTAATCTTGTTCGATATTTGTCAGAGACATCTAATCTGCATGCTTGTTCTACAGTTAAAAGTATTAAGGTGGCCATACACTGGCCCGATTCGCGGCCGTTTCGACAGCAGATTCGATCCTGGGATAGAATCTGCTGCCAATCGTTCGCGCTAAACGCACCCGCCGATCCGATTTCCTCCCGAAATCGGATCGGTCCGTCGATCGCGCCATGTGGGAAATGACCCTCGATCGCCCGCGGGTAGGGAGCGCGTCGCTAGCGGCGGCCGATCCGATATACATTACCTGACGCTGGCTCCCGGGCGTCTTCTCCGCGCTGCACCGCTCTGTTCCGGCTCCATCCCGGCGCTTCCTGTGTCACTGCAGTGACCAGGAACTTCAAATAGAGGGCGCTCTATTTGAACTTCCTGGTCACGGAGTGACACAGGAAGCGCCGGGATGGAGACGGAACAGAGCGGTGCGGTGCAGCGTGGAGAAGACGCCAGGGAGCCAGCGTCAGGTAATGTATACGGGGGGGGGGGGGGGGCACAGGCGGCAGGAGCAGCTCAACAGATTGTGATCGGTTTCAGGCTGAAATCGATTCACAATCTGTTTGCAGTAAAAGGCAGCCATACGATCCCTCTCTGATCAGATTCGATCAGATAGGATGCTTGTGGGCCCGCGCAGTAACAATCCCTGCCGACCACTGGACGTGCAAACACGTGCTGCGGGTTAAGGGAGGGGGGGGGGGATGTGACTTGTGGTTATGACAAATCTATCCCTGACATTCCAATGTTTTCATCAACTGTTCATATTCAATAAACCATGAAAATATGTGCTGCCTCTGCAAGATTTATAAAGAGTGCTAAGAATGCTAACAAGACAAATAAATGTCTAAAATTGACACCTGTTCAACTAGCAGAATAACAGGGCACAATCTTTCTCCCTAGTCAAATTTAGCTGCAGGCAATAAAGGGTTCTCTCTGCCACTAGAAGGGGCATACTAGGGTCAAACAGTCAGGCATTAATAACCTCAGAGATTTGGCAGTGAGCTTGGCAGGGAAGGGAGCCTCAGCTGTGGAAGTAACGGTATATCGTTGAATATAAGCTTTTGTATAAGTCAACTCCAATATTTGACACTCATAATTGAGTCAATAAAATTCCACTTTAAGTCTGCCCATTAAAGTTAGTGACTGCACTTGGGGACCAGACAGGGTTAATGACTGCACTGCATAAATTATTTCAGTGATTAACCCCTCCTGGTCCTTAAGGGGAACCAATCATCTTTTTTAGCGCCCAGGGCATCTCAACAGCAATGCATGCTAACAAGGTGGCTCATTGATTAAAAAAACTTCCATTTTACCTTCTTTTTACATTAAAAAGTTTAGTAGATGCTTTTATTACCCTACTTCTGGGTAGGCAGGGCCTTGCTGACCACAGAAATTTAAGGCAGATAAGGGATGCTGTAATTAATTTATTGTACGCATTAGCAGAGAGAAAACAAAAGCTTTTATCAGCAGGAGGGTGGGGAGATAGGACATGGTTTTTCAAAGGGTTTAGAGAAGTCACAGATGATATCTTCCCATCTGCCCCTGGATAAATAATGGCAGCTAAAAGGGTAGAGGGGACATTACAGCTATTACAAACCAAGTGTAGCAATTATCCACTCATCCTCCATACACAATTGATTCAGCTTATGCCCGTCAAATGGCCACGAAGGGAAATGCAATGGCATGAAGGAAAATGGACAAGCATGAGCACCTCATTCTACTGGGCACAAGAAACAGGAGCTAAGCTCATCCTGCTCAGGGGCCAAGATTTTGAAGGGGAAAGCAGGTGCTGAGGGGAATGGTCAATTTACATACAAACAATAGTACATACAATAGAAGTGATAAATAAAAAAATAAAACACACCTAGGTTGCAAATTATATTTGGTTGCAGAAATAGAGGATATTATTCGCTTACAAATGGATTGTATGCAACAGCATTCTTTACTACTTTCACCAGCATTGAGGTATCCTCTGTAGAAAAGGGTTCTTACTAGGCCTGAAAGATAAATCAAATTTAAACCGAAATCGCGATCAAGAAGATCACAATTTCGGAATCGTCAAAGTGGCAAATATCGCGATCACGTCATTTCCACATGGGGAAGTTTGAAGAGGCAGCTTCAAACTTCCCCAAAGCCCTGCCACGTGTGGCCCGTATCGTTGGACATACCTTCCACACAAGTCCAACGCTGTCCGTGCTCTATCGCTGTCTGCCGGCTCTTGTGCTTGGCAAAACTCCGGGTTCTGTATGTCACATGACATACAGGAAGTATTCCGTGCATTAGAGCCTGCAGGAGGCCAAGTGGATAGACTGGCATCGCTGGACTTGTGCTGGAAGCTATGTCCAGAACTGATGCAGCTTGGGGGACAGAGGAGGCACAGAGACAGAGATAGGAGACACAAAGGGGGCACAAAGAGAGACGGGGACAGAGGGGGAACAAAGCTTGATTTGAAGGACATCGTGAATTGAATCGAAATCGCAATTTGGGACAGAAATCGCTCAATTCAATTTTTTCCTAAAATCGTTCAGGCCTAGTCCTTACTCTACCTATATCAGTCAGTAAGCAATACAGTTGTCCAGAAGATCTCTTTGGTAGCAGTAGTGTCTGAATCACACTCCTGAAACAAACATGCAGCTAATCTTCAGGGTCTAAAAGCAGGGGTGGGAAAACTTTTGACCCTAGGGCCACATTGGTTTCTCAAGTTTGACTGGGGGGCCGTAGTAGAACAGGAGTGCGGTGCGCAGCACGCCGTGGCAAAAATGGGTGTGGCCATGACAGGGTGTGGGCGGAGCTAACTGCAATTTACAGTGTAATGTAAAGTGGGCCCAACTTTTCTCCTAAAACACAGGCAAAGTGACCCTAAAGGTAATTAGACAATGTCCCTCCCCCACCCCCCCACCCGCAAACAACAAAGGCCATGGGACAGCAGGCAGACTCCTTCAGACAGCAAGACACGTAATACGCCAGCGTTTCACCAGAAAATACACGTAATTGCTCAGCCTTTTTCCAGAACATGCACGTAATGCAGGCAGTGCTTCACCAGAACATACACGGAATGCTGGCAGCGTTTCACCAGAACATACAAGGAATGCGGGCAGCGTTTCACCAGAAAATATACATAATGTGGGCATTTTTCACCAGGAAATACACATAAATGGGCTAGATTCTCTAAAGCGTGATAACTGCTATCACGCAAGCTGCCCCGCACAAAGGTTAGCGCACGAACAACGTTACCTCATGATTCACGTGAAAAGTGCACATGATTGTGCGCAAACCTTCACTTATCACACGAAGTAACACTGTTTTCGCGCGCTAATCTTTGCGTGCAGCAGCTCGCGTGATAACTGCTGTGATAGCAGTTGTCACACTTTAGAGAATCGAGCCCCATGTGCGCAGCTTTCACCAGAAAATACACATAATGTGCGCAGCTTTCACCAGACATACATATCATGTGCGCAGCTTTCACCAGAAAATATACAATGTGCGCAGCTTTCACCAGAAAATACACAATGTGCGCAGCTTTCACCAGAAAATATACAATGTGCGCAGCTTTCACCAGAAAATATACAATGTGCGCAGCTTTCACCAGAAAATGCACATAATGTGCGCAGCTATCACCAGAAAATACACATAATGTGCCCGGGGAGGGGGTCAGACCCACACCATCCGGCCCTGCCAGCCGGATATGACCCACGGGCTGTAGTTTGCCCACCCCTGGTCTAAAGGCAGAAGGATCAGCAGGAGAGCCGGTCAATGTGCAATGTTTAAAATGAGATAATTGTCAGCCTCCTTAGGTCTCTCACTTCAAGTTCCAATCTCCAAACTACATCTTCCGGCATGATTCGTGGCATGTGCGAACGTGTACAAATGCCCACAGAAGCTGCAGACGGCTTAAGAAGATGGAGGCTCAGCATCCCATAGGCAACTAAGAGTTCTTCCCCCGACGCCCGCACCCCAATGGACACATTACGAACCTCTCTTATGGCAAGGCTCGTTTTTTTTTTGTTTTGTTTTTTACAAAGTCCGGAACGTGCTCAGTGCATTTTAAAGAGCACCCAAGCCAAAGCTCAGGTACAAAAAAAAAAAATCAAAAAAAAAAATCAGATCCTTACCTAAAGAGAGGGACGCCTCGGGACCCTATTAAGGCATCACTGCCTGCTTGGATGTCCCCTGTCGCTGAGCACGGCTTCCCAGAAGATTAGCAACAAGGCATTGTCGCTAATCAGATCGGGGCCACGCAGCTCCTCTTCCTTATTCATGGCCGCATGATAGCTGACTGAGCCCGCACGCGCAGTACTGTCACGCCACCCACCGTGATGACGCGAGGCGGCCGGCGTGGTGACTACTGCCATCATCTTTCAGGAAGAAGGAGCCCGACACTCGGGCCCAGTGTCGCCGGGAGCCATTTCTGAGCAGGGCCTGGGAGAAGAGCCAGATGGACGCAGAGGGACCTCCCGACCTTCGGTGGGCTGGAGAAAGCCCCAGGTAAGTTCAGATTTTGATTTTAGTTACTGCTCGGAGTCCCTTTAACTGAGAGGGATATGGATGTTTCCTTTGAACAATACCAGCTGCTTGGCAGTCCTGCTGATCTCTTTGGCTGCAGTAGTGGCTGAATCACACACCTGAATCAAGCATGCAGCTAATACAGTCTGACTTCAGTCAGAGCACCTGATCTGCATGCTTGTTGAGGGGCTGTGGCTAAAAGTATTAGAGACACAGGATCAGCAGGAGAGTAAGGCAACTGGTACTATTTTAAAAGGAAAAATCCATATCCTCAGTTTAGGTTCCCTTTAAAGAAAACCTGTATAAAAAAAAAAAAACCTCCCCTGAGGGGAACTCACCTGGGGTGGGGGAAGCCTCCGGATCCTATTGAGGCTTCCCCGTCCTCCGCGGTCCCACGGCGGCGGCGATAAAGATCCGCGAGGATGTAAATATTTACCTTCCTGGCTCCAGCGCAGGACCGGCTCTCTGCTCGAAGATAGGCTGAAATAGCCGAAAGCTGTCGGGCCGCTCTACTGCGCAGGCGCAAGTCTCCTGTATAGTATAGTGGACCCGACAGAAATCGGCTATTTTCGCCTACCTCCATGCGTAGAGCAGCAACAGCGCCCCCGCTGGAGCCAGGAAAGGTAGATAAATCAGCGATTATCAGCGCTTGTCCAGGGAGGATTGCCAGAGACTTTGGGGGAGCCAGCGCTGGACTGCCTGCAGCTACAGGGGAGGGGGAAGCCTCATTCCCCCAGGGGAACTTTGTTGTTACAGGTTCTCTTTAAGGTAAAATTTTGCCTTCTTTAAAAAGGTATTTGCAAATGTAGCCATGCATGAGCAAGTAGCAACAAACACTGGTATCTCACTCTAGGGCAGTGAGTAGAATAGGCTATAAACCAGTCTTGCTGAATATATACTTGGCTTTTTCACACACTCTTCCAGCCAGCTGGCACTCTGCCTGATGACGTGGACTTGCACACGAAAATGTATTATGAGAGTGCTTAATAAAATCTTTACTGTGGACTGATATTCTATCTAGAAGGTAAACTTTGTGTTTACGCCTCTTTTTAGGTTTTAGATATTTTATTGGTTTTGGGCAGCTTCCACTGCACAACATTTCCTAGAGTACCCAAGAGCAAAAGGGAAATCTGCAAATACCTTCCCATTTTAGAGGGGATTGTAAAATGCAAAAATGAAAAAAACAAACAAACAAACAAACAAACAAACAAACAAACATTGCCTTACAATAGTTCAAACCCTCTTTTTTTTTTTTTTTGAAAGGGGGGGGGGGGGGGGTTGGTACCTATATGTCCCCTAAAAAAGGTTTTGGTCTGTGTACCTTTGGTGAACTGTGCAGAGCCAACAGGATTGTGTGATTTTTGTTTTCTTTTAGCTACAGTAACAAGCTTATTTCAAAATGCAAAGAGACAGAAATTTCCCATTTCAGATAAGAGAAGTACACTAAAGCTGCATACACACATCAGACTATAGTCTTTGGAAAATGAAAGATCACGGACCAATCTTACCACCCTTCATGTAGTATGAGAGCCATACTCTACACAGTCTATTCTATGGAGCTGAACTCCCCATCAGAAAAAAAACTTTGCAAGATTGCTGCACACAAACATCCTGCACACACTCCAAAGATCTGTAGCTGCAAAAGATCTGTTCCTGCCAAAAATCGATTCCTGCAAAATGCAATGATAGTCTATGAGAGCTGCAGATCATCATACACACATGATTTAACTGACATTAATCTGCAGATCAGATCCACCAGGATGGATTTTCAGATCTGCAGATGATGGTCTGATCTGCAGATGAATGTCAGTTAAATCATGTGTGTATGATGATCTGCAGATCTCATAGACTATCATTGCAATTTGCAGGAATGGATTTTTGGCAGGAACTGATCTTTTGCAGATACTGATCTTTTGTGTCTGTACAGCATCTGTGTGTGCAGCATCTTGCAAAGATTTTTTTCTGATGGGGAGTTCAGCTCCATAGAAAAGACTGTGAAGGTATGGCTTTCATACTACATGAAGGGTGGTAAGATTGGTCTGTGATCTTTCATTTTCCAAAGACTATAGTCTGATGTGTGTATGAGCCTTATGACTAGAAGGTAATTGAATCCTCCTTCCCTTTGAAGAGTTTACACAGTGATTTATGCCTGTTATTTATCTAGGTGATGCTTGCTGTGGGAGGGACAGTAATCTGTAAAACAAGCAGCAAATGAACACCGAGCTGGGTCACGGATGTCACTTTTGGCAGTAAAGATGGAAACCAGCAGAAATATTTTTTTCTTAGCACATTTCTCTATTTGACAGAGCACTATAAAGAACAAAATAAGTAAGCAAAATAATTTCCTATTGGATTTTTAAATTTTTCTTATTTATTTTTTCATCCCACTTTAAAAAGAGGACAAGCTTTATATTTTGCAGAACTTTTTCTGAAGTGGGTTATTTTGGGTGTGCTTGTACACCAGGGCTGTAAAGTCGGGGCATTATTATCTGACTCCGACTCCTCAGTCTATGAAACCACTGACTTGGCCCAGGTACCCAAAATTCTCCAACTCCAAAGCCCCGTTGTACATGGCTGGGAGGGCAGGCAGAAGGTAAAGAGGATCCTGTGCAGGAAGGATTGGCCCCATCATGAAACCTTTGGTTAGTCCAGAGGAGTCCCACTACTGAGATATGCATCTAAATTGTAATTACAGTCTTATCACAGGTTTTCTTTAATGTGGTCCTTAACCTCCTTGGCGGTAAGCCGCCGGAGGGTGCCGCTCAGGCCCTGCTGGGCCGTTTTGTTTAATTTTTTTTTTGCTGGACGCAGCTAGCACTTTGCTAGCTGCGCCAGCACCCCGATCGCCGCCGCGCGCCCGATCGCCGCTATCCGGTGCGGCGCGCGTTCCCCCCCCCCCGACCCCGTTCGCTGCCTGGCCAATCAGTGCCAGGCAGCGCCAAGGGGTGGCCCGGGACTCCCAATGACGTCCCGCCGCCAGTGACGTCTGTGACATGGCGACGGGGGAAGCCCTCCAGGAAATCCCGTTCTTTGAACGGGATTTCCTGATCGGAGATCGCCGAAGGCGATCGAAGAGGGCGGGGGGATGCCGCTGAGCAGCGGCTATCATGTAGCGAGCCCTGGGCTCGCTACATGATATAGAAAAAAAAAAAATTTAAAAAAAAAAACTGCTGCGCTCCCTCCTGGCGGATTTTTTTATACCGCCAGGAGGGTTAATAATGCAATACTAAATACGTCCCCAGGTAGCTACAATAACACTCTAATAAACTCTTTTAAATGTAGGTATTTCACCAAGTATTTTGCCATAATGTATGCTAATCTGCCCATTCCATCAAAAAAAAAGGAAGTAGTTTGACTTGCAACCAATACCCATGCGGCAAAGATGCATGCACTCAATAGGCAGCAGGGGGCAGGGAGACATACAAGCAGTGCTGAACTAGTGAGCACTACACTTCCTTTTTTTTATTATTATATATTTTAGAATTTACTTGGGCATTACACTTGGAAGTTTGGAGTAAGAAGAGCAGTCCTAGATCAGGGAACACATTTAAATAAACAGAATCTGTAACCCAAAATGATCGCAAAATCTTCGGCTCACACAAATCTAATGCGTAGGTAACAAAGAGGAACTCCAGTGAAAATAATGTAATAAAATAAGTGCCTCATTTTTACAATATTTATGTATAAATGATTTAGTCAGTGTTTGTTTGTTTCCTCTCCCTGATTTACATTCTGACATTTATCACATGCTGTGGTGACATTTTTGATGCTGGCAGGTGATGTCAGTGGAAGGAGATGCTGCTTGCTTTTTTGGCAGTTGGACCCAGCTGTAAACAGCTGTTATTTTCCACAATGCAATGAGCTTCACAGACAGGAAACTGTCAGGCCCATGATCCTGACATCACACTGTGGGAGGGGTTTCACCACAATATCAGCCATACAGAGTCCCCTGATGATCAGTTTGTGAAAAGGAAAAGATTTCTCATGTAAATGGGGGTATCCGCTACTGATTGGGATGAAGTTCAATTCTTGGTTACGGTTTCACTTTAAAAAGAGGACCTGTAGTCAAAATAATAGAATTAATTTTGTTTTTAACAATATTAGTTTATAAAAAAATATTTAGTGATTGCCCATTGCAAAATCTTTCCTCTTCCACATTTACTTTCTGAAATGTATCAATTGCAGCAACCTCTTTAATCCTGGCAGATGATCTCTCCAGAATATTCATTTACTGAGGGTTCTAAAGGCAGTAGCAAAGCAATAAATACCTGATCTCCCAGAAGGCCTGGGGGTAGTTCTACTATATGTTACAGTGACCTTAACTTGATTGGGGCTTGAATTGAAGCAGACATAGGGTTAACACATTGCGTTTACAAATGATCTGCTCTGCCGGGACAGCCAGCTGACAGAGAGATCAAATCACACTGGTCATTTGTCACAGATTGTCATTAGTATTTATATAGCGCCGACATCTTCCGTAGCTCTGTACAGAGTATATTGTCTTGTCACTAACTGTCCCTCAGAGGTGCTCACAATCTAATCCCTACCATAGTCATATGTCTAGTGTAGTGTAGTGTAGTGTAGTGTATGTATTGTAGTCTAGGGCCAATTTTGTGGGAATTAACCTATCTGTAGGTTTTTGGGGTGTGGGAGGAAACCAAAGTACCCAGAGGAAACCCACGCAGACACAGGGAGAACATACAAACTCCTTGCAGATGTTGATCTGGCTGGGATTCGAACCGGGGACCCAGTGATGCAAGGCAAGAGCGCTAACCACTGCGCCACCGTGCTGCACTACACCACCGTGCTGCACTACACCACAGATGAGGGAGAATTAGACAGGCTAAACTCTCTAAATACATACAGGGTGCATTTCTCTGTTTTCCTTCTGTCCTGTGCAAGAGTTCAGGTCCACGTTAACATGGGGGTAAGCTTTGTCTAATGAGCACATTTTCTTCTATCGGACACCTTATCTAACAATTACTCACAACATAGGAGAGGAAAAACACAAGCTTAGATTTTTTTTTCCCCTCCCTCTTGCCTTTCATTCCATATAGAGTATCAAACATGAGATCTTATCCAAGCAGAGAGAGAGATGAAAGTTTGGAATAGTTTTCAAAGCAGAAGAAGTAACTCCCTCGCAGAAGAACCTCAAACACACTCAGCCCCTCCATGCTGCTGGGAGACTTCAGACAAAACCAAGGCTGTGCTCGCCAACGTGTGGGCAGGGAGAGGGAGCAGGAGAGACTTGGCTGCTCCAGGCCGATACTCAGAAGGGAAGATTTATGAGAGTGTTGAGTAGAAGGCTTCTTTGAAGTCACTCCTCATTGTTGATTGGTCCTGCAGAACAAGAGCCCTTCACAGAGCAGGCTTTGATTCCACTAAATAATGTGTTTTCTTCACCACATTTTGGTGAAAGGAAAAAAAAAAAAAAAAAAAAGAACCCACAACTTGTACAGGCACAGATAGATAATTTGTGCCCCCCGGCAGCATAGGTACTACGTGTCGCTGCAGGTCTTGCGGTACTTGTTTACTTTAGGGGACCCAGCAGGAAACCTCATAGGGAAACGGCTCTAATGTGACTCAATCGAAGGCGCCCTCTCAAACTGCTAGGTTTTAGATAGGTTGTACTAAATTATGCCCACACTATTTGGCCAATCACAAGCTCATGCGCAGACACTGGGGAAGCAAATTGCCCCTGCATGCAGCCAAAACCAGATTCAAACGGCCCAGGTGCAAGGTGGACTTCTTCCGGTTCACAGGCTCCTAACTCGGAAGTCAGGGCCTGGACAAAATCGATCAAATACGGAGCATCTCGGGGGCTCAAAGGAGGACGCGATCCAACCCTGCTGGACAAGACTATCAGTAGCAGGTATGAGTTTTTATACAACTTTTCCCCAGATGGGCCCTTTAAAGTCCAGAGTCATGGTAGCCGTCTACCAGGAGATTTTTGAGCACTTCATGCTTCCTTCCGCAGACGAGCTTTATGGAGATGCCGACTTCATTTTCCAGCAGGACTTGGCACCTACCCACACTGCCAAAAGTACCAAAACCTGGTTCAGTGACCATGGGATAGAACTGTGCTTGATTCACCAACAAACTTGCCTGACCTGTACCCCATAGAGAATCTATTGGGCATTACCAAGAGAAAGATGAGAGGCATAAGACCAAACAATGCAGAAGAGCTGAAGGCTGCTATTGAAGCATTCTGGTCTTCCATGAAACCTCAGCACTGCCACACGTGGATAGCATCCATGCCACGCCACATTGAGGCAGTAATTGATGCAAAAGGGGCCCAAACCAAGTACTGAGAACATACGCATGATTATATTTTTCAAAGGTCAACTTGGTTTTATTGATTGTATGTTAGTACGGTAGCAAAAAAGTTTCTGTACCGTGTTAGCCAAATTATATAGGTAGAAAAAACACAACTTTTTTTTATTGTATTGTATGTAATATTCTAATGGTCTGAGATTTTGATCTTGTGGTTCTCATAAGCTGTGAGCCATAATCATCAATATTATAGCAAATAATAAAGGCTTGAAATATCTGGCTTTGCATGTAATGAGTCTATTAGTTTCACCTTTTAGGCTGGTTTCACAGTTACAGGCGCACGTTAGAGCAGCCTGTAACGCACCCCCACCGCACAGCAATGAAAAATCAATGGGTTGTTCACAGTGCCCACGTTGCGTTACATTGTAACGTAGCACGTCTACATAACATACTGCATGCAGTCCTTCGGTTTGCACATGCTCAGTAGGGTTTTTTTTTTTTCATTTTATGGGCGGAGAGGAGGCGGGGAGAGGCCGCTACGTAGCCAGGCACATGGCTACTTATTATTCACTGCACTTGCAGTGTTTACATCCTGGAGCGGCCGCTGATTGGCTGGTGGGACCACGTGATGCGGAGAGCTCCGCTCACGTGGTCTCCGCAGTGCCTCCGACAGAGCAGGCGCACCAAGAGCTGCTTGTAACCCGGCTCTTGGTAGCGTCCTGCTCCAACACCACCAGGCGTTGCGTTAGGGACACGTTATGCGACCTTAACGTCCCCTCTAAAGCAACGTCCTGGTGTGAAAGATGCCTTAAAGTTGTATTACTGAAATAAATGTTTTTTTTGCACCATATTCTAATTTTCCAAACTTCACCTGTATATACCCGTACACTGGTAGCGATAGCTCTATTGGACTCTATTGGACTGCTTTTCCCACCAAAATCAAAAGATTTTCAAACAGGAAGAGGCCAGCTTGCCGCGATCCCCTCCTATTTCCCTCCTAATTCTGCTCTTAAATGAGAATGGGTTGGAGGAGAAGAAGAAATAGAGGGTGATCGGAGGGTACATTTGCCTCATGGAACGGACAACACAACTCTGTGGATGCAGCATGTGAGGGTTTTGGGGTTTTTCTGGAAACTGATTTTAGACTCCCTTTAACAAGGGCCCAAATCAGCTGTATCCTGCACCCCACAGCGGTTTGTGTAATTGATCTGACAGAAGTCATGTTTTGATATTCTGGAGGTACCTGAATTATTGGTAACCCCTGAACCAAAACGACTTGAGAAAGCCACTAATTTTGGACAGAATAAAATCCCTAAAGCTACATATGGGGCTTTATACAATATATTTTGTCGCCGAGTCATTATACACTATACAGAGGTTACATCTCGTCTCCTCACCTAGTATATAGGTCAGTCATTTTACAATCGCGTTGTAAGAACACTCGCCATATTCAGGGCTGTGGAGTCGGAGTTGAGAAGTCGGAGCAATTTTGAGTACCTGGAGTCGGAGGTTTCATAAACTGAGGAGTCGGGAGTCTAATGATTTTTGTACTGACTCCACACCCCTGGCATACTGTAAGTGTGCTGACATAAGCTCAGGTACCTTGCCAAACGTGGGGTCATTCCTTCTGGGTGACAACTACCTGAGCTCTCCATGGGACGCCTCCTCCTGATCGGCTCTGGTATGACGATACATCCAGGCAACCAGCCACCTGCTAAAGCTGACACCATCTTTCAGTAAAAAAGGGGGCACCAGGGGCGTGGCCGGAACGAGGATGTGAGCGGTAGCATCCCTCGGAGCTCCTCTGCACACGGGCTTCATTAATCCGTTATATACACCCTGCAAGGTATCGTTGATCCTTTCCGGGTACGTGTACCCCTGCTCTACCTCTCCTGCATTTGGGAAACCCGTTCTCCGCTGTTAAAATGCCGCCCAAAAAGAACGACAAGCCGGAGAAGACCGTGGGCCCGCTCGACAAATACCGCCGAACAGACCAAGATGGCGCCGGCCCCATAGGAGATGACGCACTATCACCCTCTCCAGACCAGGGCTGTGGAGTCGGTCAAAAATCCTCCGACTCCGACTCAGACTCCTCAGTTTAGGATTCCACCGACTCCGACTCCGACTCCTCTAATTTGCATATTACAATTTTGTTGATTAAAAGTATGTAACATGAAATTCGTCTCTTAACTGCCAACGCTTAGGAATTTTACAAGACAACTGAAGTGAGAAGGATATGTAGACTACTATATTTATTCCCTTTAGACTAAAACTAGTCCTTGGTAAGAGTACTTGTAAAAGGTACAAACCGGAACAAAGAACATCTATCAGGCCCTAGGCAATGTAAGTGTGGGTACATGTAAGAATGATGTGCAGGTACTCTGCAGGGGAATGAGGAGATTGTAAACAGACAACACCTCTGTGTTCAATGTGGACAACATTCTCAGTGGATTCCCTGCAGCTCTGTGGGGAGTGCATATGTAGAGTATAGTGCTACTGTGTAACAAAGTAAACCTGAGACAGATGAAATTAAAGTTTTATACATACCTGGGGCTTCCTCCAGCCGCCTTCAGGATAAATCAGTCCCTCGTTGTCCTCCTCCACCACCTGGATCTTCTGCTATGAGTCCAGGTACTTGAGCCAGTCAGGCGTAGTGCGCATGCACACACTCCGCCGCCAGGAGCATACTACACCTGTGCAGCACTATTGCGCAGGTGCAGAATGTTCCTGGCTGTGGGCGCGGCATGCGGCCGGACAGCGCTGACTGGCTGAATTACCAGGACTCATAGCAGAAGATCCGGGTGGTGGAGGACAGTGAGGGACTGATTAGCCTGAAGGGGGCTGGAGGAAGCCCCAGGTATGTATAAAACTTTACTTTTCATCCGTTTCAGTTATCCTTTAATTTGTAGTCACCAAACCAAATTTTAATAACATATCACATTATTTGATTTCATCAGCAAAGGGAGTGCATACATTTGCATAAATCAGCATCAATGCAGAATTATTTCCATCTCATTGACCATCTCTATTAGTGACACAGCTACACATCAGGCTTTATTCTTACAGCATAGATGTTATTTAGTATATATAAGAGATTCCTGTGTACACATCATATATACAGTCACAATCAGATATGTATATCTGACCTTAAAAATACGGGGACTGCTTTATTGAAGCAGCACAAGTAACTAATTTTGACTGGTTGATTTCATTTCTGTGGACTAAGCACAGCTATTACTGTATATATACTGTATATATACATTATTTTTAATGACTATTATCTGAGAAATAGAACATTTTATCATATTTTCTATTTTAATTACAGTTACAAATTCATTAGGAGTCGGAGTCGGAGTCGGTGCATTTTTTCCCGACTCCGACTCCAGGCACTCAAAATTGCCCGACTCCACGACTCCGACTCCGACTCCACAGCCCTGCTCCAGACACCATTCACTCGGCAGAGGCTCAAACGATCCTGGAAGCCATCTCCGCCCTTCAAACATCCCTCACTGACACCTTCACCACCAAAATAGAGGAGGTGAAGGCAGACTTCCAGCTTCTCCGCCAAGACGTACGGGTGGTGCGTGAGCGTGTCACAGCGACAGAGGCCCGCATATCCCAGCTAGAAGACGATATCCGTCCATTATCCTCCGACATGAAAGCTATGCAATCGCAGCTTAAGGCGGTTGTCTCTCGACAAGAGGATATGGAGAACCGGCTACGAAGATGCAATATTCGGCTGGTAGGCTTACCCGAAAAAGCGGAGGGGGATGATCCGGTTTCTTTCCTAGAGGAGTTGCTCACCCAGCATTTCGGCCGCGAGGCCTTCACACAAGCCTTCTCCGTGGAACGAGCACATCGCATTCCAGCAAAGCCTAATCCCGCTGGAGCCCTGCCGCGCACTTTTATTGCCAAGCTACTTAATTATAAGGACCGGGATACAGTACTTCGCCTATCCAGGGATAAAGGTAACCTGAGCTTTGATAACGCTTCTATCTCAATCTATCCGGATTTCGGCGTGGAAACGCAGAAACTCAGGGCCCGGTTCCAAGATGCCAAGCGTAAGCTTAAACAGCACGGCTTGGTCTACGCCATGCTTTTTCCAGCTCGTCTGCGGGTGGTTGCCGACGGTAAGACTTACTTTTTTGAGTCCCCTTCAGAGGTTTTCTCCTGGCTGGAAACCCACTACACCAAGAGCGTCTCCCATGCAGGAAGGCAAGACTGATATTTCCAGGTTATTCTTTGCTACCCACTCGTATCTGAAATGCAGAGGTCTTGTTATATGTCTTGTTATATGTGCTTCTCCCCCTTCACTAAACCTGCTAGTCCTTGCATGGTCATAACTCCCCTTGCCCTGTGTGCAGAAGCGTGCAAGGCCATATGTGACACCTGCTCCTCAGATGTCGCACCCTCAGGTAGCTGCCACATGCATAGAACATTTGTTTGCAACAACCTTCGTGGAGTTACTCCATGATAACCTACCTCATTGCAGCTACTTTGAACTGTTTTGTGCTATGGGTAAATGCTCAGACCCTACGTTTAGGGCCATGAGCTGGGTGTTATATGCTGTTAATTTTTATTGTTACCTCCTCTTGCCCCGCCAGGCCACTATCACCTTTAATCTGGTCTACGTTTTTCATACTACTAGAAAATGTGTTAATATGCCTGTATGATGAGTGCACTCTCTCGCTTCTCCTTCTCGGTTATTAAGGTGGCTCTGGACTACGCGGCTCAACACCCTCATCTGCCTTCAGTCTGGCTCGGGGACTTTAACTACATTCTTTTTCCCAGACGTGATAAAATCCCCCAGCCAGCCATGTCACAAACTCCTGTTAGAGATACTAAACTTCATATAATACTTCAAGATGTCGCCATCTTTGACACTTGGTCTACCCTTTACCCAGAGGTCCCTGCTGTGTCATGTTATTCTGCTTCACATAAAACCCACTCTAGGTTGGACTATATACTCTCCACTAGAAGTCTGATCTCTAGTTTAACTAAGGCCTACTTTTTGCCATCCCTGCTCTCAGACCACTCCCCCTACGTAGCCCACTTTTCATGGCACTCTATGCAACAATCTCCCATGTGGAGACTGAGCCCATTCTGGATCACCAAAATTCAGGAATCAGTCCAAATTTCCACTGCTTTTACTCATTTTTTTCGAAACCCAGATGCAATCCACCACATTTCCGATAATTTGGGAGACTTTTAAGCTCTTCGTTAGACGATATTTATCCTCTGAAATCAAACGCATTAAAATTGAGACAGCTCAAATAGAACAAAAACTTTCCCTAGATCTAGAGCAAGCTATAAATGATGTATCCTCCAACCCAACTGAGCACTCCCAGAGAAATCATAAACTTAAACTAAATGCATATGAACAATTCCTTATAGGAAAGGCACATAGGAAAATTCTCTTTACTAAGCAAAGGGTTTATGAGCTAGGAGAACAATGTGGGTCTCTTTTAGCTAAAATATCCAAAGAGCAAACCTCCCCTCCAATAATAGTCCGCATTGCAGACATCAATGGAGCCATACTAACCTCACCCTCAGATATTTTAAATAGGTTCACTCAGTTTTACACAGATCTCTACACTAAATCCACATCTAAATCACCCCCTCAAATTGCAGAGTATGTAGATAGAATACCCCTCCCTTCCCTGACAGAACCCCAGGTTGCCCTGCTAGACGCCCCCCTTACAGTTAAAGAGATTGAAAGTGCAATTGCTGCTCTCCCATCATCTAAAGCCCCTGGTTCGGACGGCCTTCCCACAGAATTTTTTAAGTCCTTCTCATTAGTCCTGGCACCCAAACTACTAAAACTATACGATTCAGCCTTAGAAAGTGGAACCTTCCCCCCTACAATGCGCGAGGCGCTCATAACTCTGATCCCAAAACCTGGTAAAGACTTGCTGCAATGCGAATCATATCGCCCCATTTCTCTTATCCAGGTAGATGTCAAAATCCTTGCAAAACTCCTAGCCCTCAGACTCAACACTGTCATAACCTCTCTGATCCACACCGATCAGTCTGGTTTTATTCCAGGCCTATCCACAGCCCTTAACATACGCAGACTACACCTGGCTATGCAGTCCTTACATGACACAGTAGGGACCAGAGTGGTGGTATCCCTTGACGCAGCTAAAGCTTTTGACACCATTGAATGGGACTTCCTGACTATAGTTCTCAAAAGATTTAAATTTGGCCCTAAATTCATAAATTGGGTACAGCTTTTATACACTGACCCTTATGCTCGAATACGAATAAATGGCTGGATCTCCGATGCCCTCCCTTTGGCTAGAGGCACGAGGCAGGGCTGCCCTCTTTCCCCTCTCCTCTTTGACCTGGCCCTTGAACCCTTGGCAGTTTTGATTAAAGACGACAAGGAAATTCATGGTCTTCACCGGGGAAAAAATGTGGATAAAATCAGCCTGTATGCAGACGATATGCTATTATATTTGTCTGACCCTGGTCACTCACTCCAACGTGCCTTACAAGTTATAGAAAACTTTGGCTCTTATTCTGGCCTTCGCATCAATTGGTCAAAGTCCTCTATCCTTCCCTTGGACATCTTCCCTCCATCCCTGCCTCAGGCCTCTACTCCTCTTCAATGGGCATCAGAGATCACTTACCTTGGTATACGCATTTCCAGGTACCCTCAGGAATTTATTTCACTTAACTGGACCCCTTTAATTCAATATGTACAATCTAAACTTCAGGCATGGTGTAAATTACCGATCAATGTGGCCGACAGAGCGAATCTCTTTAAAATGATTACCTAGTATTCTATACATTTCTTGGAATGCTCCCCTGTATCTCCCGTTCTCGCTCTTTTCTAAAATAAATACTCTTCTTACACAATTCATATGGAATAAGGGTAGGCACCGTCTCCCACTTACAACACTACAATGTCCTAAAGACCTTGGTGGCCTAGCAGTACCTAACTGCCATGTATACTACTTGGCTGCCCAGCTCTCCCATATATACTTTGACATTACCCTCCAGAAAGACAGGCTAGTAGGGCTTCTGTCAGACTCCCCAGCACTTCAACAACTTGAACCCATTACCATTATTCTTATAGGAGCCAAAAACTCCTACCATACTAAAGGCTATCCAATTACACTTCTCCAAACTTTAAAAGCATGGGATACAGCCCACAAATACCTACGCCTCGAGCATCCCCATAAATACACTCCGCTATGGGAAAACCGTAGTCTTCCTGAACTACGTAAATTGCCAAATGCCAGACTCTGGATTAATCAGGGTATTCTATACCTCCACCAAATCATAGACTCAGGCCACCTTATTCCATATGAGCAACTTTCTACTCAATACAACCTACCCTCTCATATGAGATTTGCCTACCTACAACTCACTCATGCAATTAAGGCCCAATTCTCAACCTTGCCAACTGGTTTCTCAGACTCACAAATTCTATCTATAGTTAGTGGCACTTCATCTACTCAGTTGATATCCACAATTTATAACATTATAATGATGGAGGTCTCCACTCGTAGGGCCTATCTTAAGAAATCCACATGGGAACTGGAGGTTGGAGAATTAACAGACGAGGACTGGGAAGATGCCCTCGATAATATTCCTAAGGTATCCCCTCATGTACCTGATAGGTTGCTTGCCCTTTATGTACTGCACAGAGCATACTTAACCCCGGTGCGTATATCTAAATTTAAACCAGGTTACTCCCCTCTCTGCCCAAAATGTGCTTTGGATCCAGGTTCTTTTTATCACATGATGTGGTCCTGCCCCGAGGTAAATTTGTATTGGCAACAAATAACGAAATTTCTTCATGATAAGATGGGCTGCTCTGTGGCTCTTGACCCCAAGATTTGCCTACTTAACATCATTCCTCCCAATACCTACAACAAGTACACCACCCAATTGATCATATATGTTATGCAAATTGCCTGTAGAACTCTAACCAAACACTGGATTCTTCCCCTTGTGCCATTAATTGCAGAATGGATCACAGCAGTAAAGAATATCCTTCCATATCATGAAGCCATATACCAAAGACGTGGAGCTATTGCCAAATACCACTTTATCTGGGACCCCTGGACTCGTATAATGCATATCTGAGCGTTTTCCTGCTAAGGCAGTAGACACAGATTCTCTCCTTAGTTCTCTCCTCTCTGATATAGTTGGCCTGGCGGGGCCTAGGGTACTCTTCTTTTCTTTTCTTTCTCTTCTTTTATTATATTTTTCTTCCTTATTTTCTTTCCTTCCCTTCCCCTTTAGTTTTAGACATGGTAATTCTATGTGTTACTCTGTTTTGCTGTTACTCTTCAGCGGTCCAGCAGGATCATATATTGGAATCACTTTTCTGCTGCAGGACAACTTACTCTGTATGATGACCCGTTTATCCTTTTTTTTTTTTCTACCCTGCCTGCGAGCAGAGAATGTCTGTGTACTTCAACTGCCAATCTCTCCAATAAATATGACTTGCTGAGTTAAAAAAAAAAAAAAAAGGGGGGGCACCAATGGCTCATTTGAAATGAACCTTGACTCCTGTCACAATTTCGTAACTAATGGCCTATCCTGATGGATGTCATGATATTCTTCACATGACATTCTACAACTGTAGCTCAATTTAAAAGCATTCCCTGCCAGCATAAAGGACTGGTGTACACAATTTGGGCCCTGGATACACAAAGGACTTGCTGAAACCGCGCTGCACCTCTCACAACCTCAGAACAACAGGATACATAAACTAAGTCACTCCCAGAGTGCACCTCGAAACCTTTGGAGCAAGAGCTTTCTGTCATGCTGCCCCTACCCTTTGGGTATGGGGGCGGTCTTTACCGGGTGTGGTAAGGAATTCCAGAGTTATTCAAATCCAGACTGAAAAGCTACCTCTTTAGCCTGGCATTTGCAGACTTATAGAAATCTTCCTCTGTATCAAAAAACTTACCAATCAACCAATTACTGGCCTGAGCCATGCTTATGCACTTTGACTAGGGCCGTATTTAGGCCAAGGCCACCTAGGCCATGGTCTAGAGCACCACAGGAGCAAGGGCACCAAAGCAGCAGGCTAAACTGGTGCAGCATTTGCAAGCTTGCAAATGCTGCAATGCAGGGAGATCAATTGAATGCCTGACCACGTACTCTGCTGCTAGCCGCCTGTGCAGCGGCCATCTTGCTCTCTGTGCACGTTTGCATTCTGGCCGGCGGCTATGGACTTGGGCAGCATTGGAGACAGAGGGTAAGAGGAAGCTTCTGCACAGGAGATGAGCAGAGAAGTGAGGGACACTGATGGCTGCTGAAGTGTGAAGGTCGAGCTGGCTACCTATACCGAAAGGGGGGTGGGGAAAGGAGGGATTAAGGGAGTCATCTGGCTACCTATACTGGAGGGAAAGGGGGAGGGGTCATCTGGCTACCTATACTGGAGGGAAGGTGGAGGGGTCATCTCGCTACCTATACTGAAAGGGGGCGGCTGGTGACAGTCGCCTTGGGTGGTAAAGAGTACAAATCCGGCCCTGACTTTGACACCTACAAGAGAAAAGCAATAAACAATTTTGTTGTTTTTGTTTTGTTGACATGTTTCACAATATGTCGTTCCAAAGACATGAATCAGAACCGGAATCTTTACATATGCGGACCATGGCAGAGGGTGTGTACAGAGCAAGAACAAAACATGGAGTACATAATACAGACAGTGTTTTATGCTAAATATAGACACTGGAGCATAATTAGGAATTCGTAGACCTAGTAATTAGTTACAAATTTGGAGTCAGTAGAGGAGTCTGAGGAATTTTTGGGTACCTGGAGTCGGTTTTTATAAACAGAGGAGTCGGGTCAGATGATTTTGTACCCACCCCACAGCCCTGGTTACAACTGTTACATGATGAACAAAATGTATAGCGAATTCCAAGACAAAAGATTGAGAGAGCCCTGCCCTTGCAAGCTTACAATCTAAACGGATATAGAGGAATCAAGAGATGGGGTAGAATACAATATTTATAGCTAGAATCAGTGCGTTTTAAATTATACTTAGTAATGAGTACAACTTAGCAAGAGGTTGAAGGGGGAAGGCCTTTAGTTAGAGCCTGTGCTTGTCAGAAAAAAAAAGGGAGGGTCTAAAGATTTCAAAAGGTTTGTGAGTTACAGATATGTTTTGCAAGGAGATTCCAGAGGAGGGGTGAGGCACGTGAGAAATCCTGTATACATGAAAGTAAGGAGGTGATTCTAGAGGATAACAGAAGAAGGTCATGTGCAGATCTGAGATTGTGATTGCGATGGTGTCTGGAAACAAGTATGTGGTTTGGTGTGGTCATGAAGAGAATCCAAAGACATTACAACAAACGTTGTTTAGGTCATTTAATAACTACGGTAACTGCACAAGATTTCCTTACATGCTTTCAAAATGTAAGGTAGGATACTGAGCTCGCCCACACACATATATACCAGCCCACCCCTTCCAGTCCTCCAATGATCTCTGCCTGACCACCCCATGCATCTCTCACTCCCATGCACACCTACAGGACTTCTCAAGAGCTGTCCCCACCCTATGTGACTGCTTTCCAACCCCCCAGACTCGCCCCTTCCTTCAACACCTTCAAGCAAGCCCTCAAAACACATTTCTTTAAAATGGCCTACCCCCCTCCACCCCAATCTACCACACTAACTCTCTCAGCCTAGCACCTTCTCCACAGCCATACCTTATTTGCCCCCCCCCCCCCCACCCCCTAGTGTGTGCTTCTTGATCTTGCAACCCCAACTCTGACACCCTTCCAATGGACTAACTCGGACTTGAATTGCTGGGTCTCTGTTAATTTGCATGATCATGCATCTACTACCCTGTTTGCGTGTATGACCTTGTGCTATGTTGTATAACCATGTGCTACCTCTCTGTCTTTCACACCTTGTTTACAGTGTATGTATCCCTATTTATTGTCCAGCGCTGCGTAATATGTTGCCGCTTTATAAATACAATACATAATAACAATATTAACTAGATCAGAACCGGGTCTCATTTATCCAGGGTATTGGGCTTTGAAAACACGGCAAGAAAAACAAAGAAGTTTTACACCATTTTTTTCACCTTCCTCCTTCCACAAGCTGGGTGGAAGCAGTCTGAGGTGAACATGGATTGCGCAGTCTGTGGAGATACATTTCACATACAGGAGGTCAGGCAACAACCTGGCAGCCTTGATCTCCCAGGTGTAACATCTGCTGCTCTGACAAATAGCTGAAGAACTTGGAAAGCATTTCACGTGGGATTTAGCTGGATTTGTGGGTGAAGAATAGAGTCCTTTCATGAGTTCGGAGAAAGCTGCAATACCATCTTTAATGATCGGAGGAAGATTACTTCTTCCTCAGTTATTCCAGGCATGCAAATATTGGAGAGCTCCAAACGTCCCGGACTGCACCACCAGTCACTCTTGACGAGAGGAGTCAGTAACTTGGCTCAAATCTTTTCCCAGTGTTCTCCCCAGGCTCTTTTAGCCGGGTGCTCCACCCGGCTAGATTTGGTGACCACCCGGCTGTCATCGGCTCACCTCCTATGCTGTAAGCAGAGTTGCCCTGCATTTTCATCTCAACCCACCCGGCTACTTTTTCATGCCACCCGGCTACTATTTCATGCCACCCGGCTGGAAAAAAATTCTGGGGAGAACACTGTTTTCCCATAATGCAATGCTAAACAATGCTGGGAGCAAGCAGGGAAGAGGTCTCCAGAAGGTCATATGGTGACAAGATGATAGGTTAGGGTTTGGTAGAGAAGTCTACAGATAACCAAGTTTGGTAGCATGTATAAGTGAGATCGGACTGTTCTCAGAGGTTCCAATTCAACTGCTGAGGTGCAAGTAGTGGTGCCAGGCCAACCAATCACATCTGTTGGTGTCAATGCCTCGTATACACATAAGACACATGTCGCCCGACAGGCATCAGTAAGTACTCTATCCCTCGGGCTACACTGCAGGGCCAAGACTTTAAAAGACGCATCACTAGCCTACAGGCCAGCAACATGTTCTGCTGCTATGTGGGTGGTGGAGGGGGCGGAGGGCCAAAAGAGCAGGGCGGGTGTGACACCACACAATGGGAGGGGTGAGCTGAGAGGACAATGCTCTCGGCCAACGTTAAGCTGAATCGATCCGCGTGGTGCATTGTAGGTCGAGCGGCGTCAGGAGCTGCTGTACACACAATGGATTCTTGGCAGAGCGGGGTCGTTATCGCCCAAGTTTTATCTAGCATGCATATGGGACTTAAAGAGGAGCTCTCAGCCATACTATCTCAGGAAAAAAAAAAAAAAAAAAAAAAAAAATCACATATATAAGTAGATAAATACTTGCTCTACTCACATAACACATGTATTGTACTTTCCACGTTTTGATTTTAGTGATTTTTCTATAGTAAACAAAGAGAAAATCCTTAGGATTCTTCATCTTAACTGTGTCTATTCTGAAGCCAATCCTGATGTCATTTCCTCCCTTACTCTCCTCTGGCTGATTGTGTATGCATTGCCCACCCTCCTCCCAGTCTTCAGGCACTCCCACCCAGCTCTGCAATAGAAAGTGCATTGTCTCAGCAAGAGAAATATTGGCCAATCAGAGATGAACAGAGGTGTGGGAGGGGAAAGCAGGAGGGAAAGAGGCTTCAGCCAATCAGGCTGCATTAGTTAAGTCTGAGGGGAAAGTAGAGAAGCAAAAAAGGACAACCCAGCATGCCCTGCAACTACCTTTGTGCGGCAGATGTACCACATAAGAGCCATGGAAACTGGGGAATGTTTTATGGTGAAGAAAAGTAAGAGAGTAATTTTTAACTTTTGGATTGCCTGGTTAGCATCCTTATTACTTGTTTATAAGATAAAAAGAAAGAATTGATTTTTGATTTTATGCCTGACAGTTACACTTTAAGAAGAGGGTCAAAGGAATCCCCAACCGCTAATTGGTCATTAAAAGTCACATGATCTAAAACAATCTGCAGCAACCAATACCCAGGGGAGTACCTTATGACTACCAAACTATAAAAAAGTGACTTAAAACCCAGCACATTGGCATATTCACTAGCATCCCGGTTTGTAGCCCCACCCTCCCACTGAGGCTTATTTTAGGCTGTTTATTATGCAGTCCGAACACACACACACACACTTTCCTAAGCATTCTGGGAGACCAGAGATTTTTTTTCTACTGGCTTTAGAGCTCCTAGTAAACAAACATTTCACAGAGATCATCTGCCAGTACTAAAAGATGCTGCTGTCTGTGATACATTTCAGAAAGTAAATCAGGGAGAGGAAAGCTTATACAATGGGCAAACACTGACTAAATCTAAATATTAAGATTGTAAAAAATAAAAAAAGCTATTTTAATCATTATGTTATTTTGACTACAGTTCCCCTTTAAAGTTGACCTGAACTCAGAACTTCCTCTCTGCTCTAAAGGATACCCGAAGTGACGTGATGTGATGAAATAGACATGGGTATGTACAGTGTCTCGCACACAAATAACTATGCGGTGTTCCTTTTTTTCCCTTTCTCTGCCTGAAAGAGTTAAATATCAGGTATGTAAGTGGCTGAGGGTCACACTGTAATCACTTCCTGTCTGAGTCAGGACTGAGTCAGCCACTTACATACCTGATATTTAACTCTTTCAGGAAGAGAAAGAAAAAAAAGGAACACAGCATAGTTATCTGTGTGCTAGGCACTGTACATACACATGTCTATCTCATTATGTCACATGTCACTTCGGGTATCCTTTAACCTCCCTGGCGGTATGATATGTGCAGCTGCACGGCTGCGGGAGTTTTTTTTTTTTTTTTTCCAAGCATGTAGCTAGCCTAGCGCTAGCTACATGCTTCCCCCTCGCTGCGGCGTCCCCCCATACCCACCGATCGCCGCTTGCTCATAAGGAAATCCCGTCTGAACGGGATTTCCTTGAGGGCTTCCCCCGTCGCCATGGCGACGAATGGAGTGACATCATCCGTCACAGGGAATCCCGATCCACCCCATAGCGCAGCCTGGCGGCGATTGGGGTATGCGGAAGGGGGGGGGGGGTTCGGCCTGTATCGTGGCGGGTAGCGGCGCATCGGTGGCGGCGATCAGACCAAACACGCAGCTAGCAAAGTGCTAGCTGCGTGTTTGAAAAAAAAATTATGTAAATCAGCCCAGCAGGGCCTGAGCGGCACCCTCCGGCGGCTTACCAAGTGTCACACACGGTGTTACCGCCAAGGAGGTTAACAGCATGATGACCTTTTTTAAGTAAAACATTTATTGGCTACAGCTGATACAAATCCTGCAATAAATCTGCAGTATGTCTACTTCCTGCTTTCATGGCCTCCATTGGAAAACTCCTCTCCTCTCTGGGTTTCAACTATCACCTATATGCAGATGATACCCAGATTTACCTCCATACCACTGACCTCTACACCACCACCATGGAGAAGGTATCCTCTGGTCTCTCAGCTATTTCATCCTGGATGTCTGCCAGGTTCCTCAAATTAAACCTGGATAAGACTGAGCTCCTAATCTTCCCGCCCCGTGCTGCTTCACCCCCCACTGACCTCTATGTCACTGTCAATGGCACAATCATTCATCCAACCACACAAGCCCGCTGCCTGGGTGTCACCCTGGACTCGGCCCTCTCCTTCACCTCCCACATCCAAACCGTAGCTAGAGCCTGCTATTTCCACTTACGCAACATCTCCAAGATCCGGCCTTTCCTGACCCCAGACACTACCAAACTCCTTGTCCATGCCCTCATCATCTCCCGCCTGGACTACTGCAACTCCCTCTTGTCAGGCCTTCCTCAAAACCGCATCGCCCCCCTAAAATCCATCATGAACGCAGCAGCCAGACTCATCTACTCCTCCCAATGCTCTGTCTCCACGACTCCCCTACGCAAATCCCTTCATTGGCTTCCAATTCACTTCAGAATCAGCTTCAAGATCCTATGTTTGGCCTACAAATCCATACACAAGTCCTGCCCAACCTACATCTCTGACCTGGTCAGCAGATATACACCTGGCCGCCCACTTCGCTCCTCCAACGACCTCTTCTTAACCAGCCCACGCATCTCGCACTCTCATGCCAGACTGCAGGACTTCACTAGAGCTGCCCCTATCCTGTGGAACTCTCTCCCAGTGCCCATCAGGCTCGCTCCCACCTTCAACACCTTCAAAAAAGCACTCAAAAAACTCACTTCTTCAAGGAGGCCTACATCAACTCAACACTACCCCAATCCTTTCTGCCCATAACTTCTTGATGCACCCCCTCCTTTTGTGTCACCAACCCCTCCCTCTAGATTGTAAGCCTTTGGCAGGGCCCTCTCCCCTTGTGTATCATACTTGACTGTGTGCACTTTACCCAGATTTATGGAACTTGTATTTTTACCACCACCACACCAGTGTATGACCTGGCATTGTATTACTATCTGCATTGTGTTGAGTATCTTATTGCTTATTACCTGTATTGTTGTATCTATTGTCTATTACCTGTATTGTGTTGTCACCCCTATTATCATTGTCTGTAATCCTATTTATTGTACAGCGCTGCGTAATATGTTGGCGCTATATAATAATAATAATAATAATAATAATAATAATAATAATAATAATAATAAAGCAGATTTAGGGCCCTTTTCCACTAGCAATCGCTAAATGCCAGCGATTGCGATTTTTCATAATTTAGTTAAGCTATTGTGATTTTACATACGCAATGCACTTGCATTGCAAAATTGCTCTCAGAATTGCTTCAGAAAGTGATTGTGCTTTGTAAAAAATGTAATCGCTATAGTGGACAATACCTACCGCAATTCCTATGTTAAAGTAGCAACCCTAGCGATAAAATAAATAAATTCCTAGAGTTTTGCGATTTTGCTGAATCGCAGTGTAGTGGAAAAGGGGCCCATATTGTTAACATCCTGTGCTTTCAAATGAGCTTATCTGCCCGTGGCAGTCAGGTGACACAGGGAAGAGCTCAACTTACAACTTGTGATTAGACATAAATGAGAGGGAAATGACTAAACTCTCTAAATACACATGGAGTGCATTTCTCTGTTTTCCTTCTGTCCTGTACAAGAGCTCAGGTCCACTTTAAAATAAAATGGCTGTAAATGAATTTCCTTTCATCCACAGAAGGGGCGGCAGGTGTTTCCCTCCTGGGTCCCTTCCATTGTGAAGATGACACAACAAACAGCACCCGGCAACACAGCTCAGTAGCCTGGAAAAGTGGGAAAGCCCAGCCAATTATGGCTCAGGAAATGGAGGCCAGACTATAAATCAGAGGTGAGGAGAAGCTGCCTCCTTATCTCCTCAATGCAAGCCCTGCGCTGTCCAAACACCACACAACTGCCACCATCCCTCACTAAACACAACCAGCCTGGCCCACAAACAGCAGGAGGATGAAAAGCAGCAGAAACAAACAAAGAGCCCTAAAATGAGGGCAACATCTTAGCTGACCTTTCCTGACCTTGCTTAGTTATAAGCTAAGCAGGGGGGGAAAAAAAAAAAAAAAAAAGGAACCGACTAGAGCAATTTTTTTGAGCGTTTAGGGACATGCGAGACGCGGTTTACAGCGGGGAATGCGGAAGAAGGGGACGCTTTGCCGGAGGACGACTGGCAGTCGGCCGAAAGCGAAACTTAGCTGCGGAGGGAGACCGGAGGGCACCAAAGGACCGGCGGGGCACAGGACGGCTGCAGGAGGCTTGGGAAAGCCCCAGGTAAGTGAATTTTTTTTGGGCCCACAGTTAAGGTTCCCTTTAAAGGATACCACAACTGAAATGTGACATAATGATATAGACATGTGTATGTACAGTGCCTAGCACACAGATAACTATGCTGTGTTCCTTTTTTTCTTTCTCTGCCTGAAAGAGTTAAATATCAGGTATGTAAGTGGCTGACTCAGTCCTGACTCAGACAGGAAGTGACTACAGTGTGACCCTCACTGATAAGAAATTCCAACTATAAAACACTTTCCTAGCAGAAAATGGCTTCTGAGAGCAAGAAAGAGGTAAAAAAGGGGAATTTCTTATCAGTGAGGGTCACACTGTAGTCACTTCCTGTCTGAGTCAGGACTGAGTCAGCCACATACATACCTGATATTTAACTATTTCAGGCAGAGAAAGAAAAAAAGGAACACAGCATAGTTATCTGTGTGCTAGGCACTGTACATACACGTCTTTCTCATTATGTCACATTTCAGTTGGGGTATCCTTTAAGAACTTTGCAGTACTGGTCGGAGTCTTGAAGGCATACCCATGAGAGGTGCTCTAAGTCCCTCTAAATATCTTGCCCAATGACTCTATAGGACGTTCTCCTTTAAAGAAAATCTGTAATGAAAAAACCTCCCCTGGGGGGTACTCACCTCGGGTGGCGGAAGCCTCCGGATGCTTGTCCCACGGTGGCGGAGAAAATCCTCCTGGAGTGGCGGTGATGTAAATATTTACCTTTTGGCTCCAGCGCAGGCGCAGTATCCGCTTTTCCCACGGAGATAGGCGAAAATAGCCGATCTCCGTCGGGCTGCTCTACTGCGCAGGTGCAAGTCTCAACAGCGCCCCCCGCTGGAGCCGCAACAGCGCCCCCCGCTGGAGCCTGTAAAGGGAAATATTGCACAGGCTGTCGGATTTGTCGCCTGTGCGTTCCAGGTGCTGCAGCTAGACCACCGTGGGACACAGGAGGACCGGGGAAGCCTCAATAGGGTCCAGAGGCTTCCCCCTACCGAGGTGATTACCCCCCAGGGGAACTTTTCTTCAGTACAGGTTTTCTTTAAGATACTTAATAAATATTGTTAGTACAGCAACTTTGCTAGGAGATGGCATTCGTCATTTTTCTTTAGTTCTGCTTTCAAAGACAGAAAGTTGGAGGAGGGGGAGGGAGAAGGCCAAAAGGTGAAGCATACGTTAGATATGCGAGTTGCCCAACGTAATTCCTCAGAGATGAAGAATTCCCTCCAACACACTCTCCGTAACACTCTACGACTCCTTCTCATCTACATCATCCAATTACTCATCTGACACGCGAGGCAGTGAAGGGAGAAATTAAACTTCCTGTTACCCCTTCATTTGGGGCCGATTTAATCCGGGAGGAAATGTGAAAGCCCAAAGTCAATTATCTTCAGTCCACCACCAAGTCTGACCTAGTCTCAAACTTGACACATCCATTAGATCCAAGTACCATGCAACAGACCATGGTCAAAGCAGGCACCAAATCTGCTCTATTAATCAAGGTTTCAGAATTTTATCTGAGGCTGGTGGAGGAAACCACCACATTACGGGAAAGATATTGCAGTTTTAGAGCAGGTGCAGAGACCAGCAACAAAATTGATACGTGGGATGGAAGGTCTCACTTACCAGGAAAGGTTAGATTAACGGGGTTTATTTAGCCTGGAGAAAAGTCGCCTTAAAGAGGAACTGTCGCGAAAATCTTAAAATTTAAAACACATACAAATAAGAAGTACATTTATCCCAGAGTAAAATGAGCCATAAATTACTTTTCTCCTGTGTTGCTGTCACTTTCAGTAGGCAGTAGAAAGCTGACATTACCGACAGGTTTTGGGCTAGTCCATCTCTCCATATGGGATTCTCAGCATGGCCTTTATTCTTTATAAAGACATTCCCTGAAAAAGATTTATACAAAGCAGCCTCGCTGCTCCCTGTACACTATTTTGCCAGTTGGATGGAGCAACTGCCATTCACTAAGTGCTTTTAAAAATAAAGAAAACCCTGAGAACCCCCCTATGAGAAGATGGGCTAGTCCAAAATCTTATTGTAAGTGACAGGAACATAGGAGAAAAGTAATTTATGCCTCATTTTACTCTGGGAGATATGTACTTATCTGTATGTGTTCTAAATTTTAAGATTTTCGCAACAGTTTTAAAGGGAACCTAAACTAAGAGGAATATGGGTGTTTCCTTTTAAACAATACCAGTTGCCTGGCAGTCCTGCTGATCTCTCTGGCTGCAGTAGAGGCTGAATCACACACCTGAAACAAGCATGCAGCTAATCCAGTCTGACTTCAGTCAGAGTACCCGATCTGCATGCTTGTTCAGGGGGTGTGGCTTAAAGCATTAGAGACACAGGATCAGCAGAGGAGTCAGGCAACTGGTATTATTTTAAAAGGAAAAATCCACTTCTTTCTCAGTTTAGGTTCCCTTCAAAGAGATCTAAATAACAAAAATACATCAGAGGGCAATATAAAATCTTGGTGGATGAGCTTTTTGTCCCTAGGCTTTTACAAAGGACTAGAGGACATGATCTGCGCATTGAGGAAAAACATTTTAGCCATTTAGGAAAAGGTTCTTTACAGTAAGAATGATTAAAATGTGGAATGCAATTGCCACAGTAGTAGTTATGGCAAATTCTATACCTGCATTTCAAGGGGGCTTAGATGCTTTCCTTACGTTGAGACATCCTTGGCTATAATTACTAGGTAATGCGCAGTGGTGTTGATCCAGGGATTCTATCCGATTGCCATCTGGAGTCGGGAAGGAGTGTTTTCCTTTTGGGGCTAATTGGACCATGCCTTGTAAGGGTTTTTTGCCTTCCTCTGGATCAACAGTGATATGTGAGGGAGCAGGCTGGTGTTGTACTTTATTTTCTGGCTGAACTCAATGGACGTATGTGTTTTATCAACCCAAATATTCTATGTAACTATGTAACCAGAGTGGATGACACTATGTTGTAAACAAAGACATGGGGAGAACATACAAACTCAGTACAGATAGAACCAGGGACCTACAGCCGCAAAGCAAGAGCGCCATCCACTACGCCATTGTGCTGCCCATTCAGATTAAGGGATGAGCAGACGATTTACCCAGCATGCAGCAGAAACCGCACCAACCAATACATGCTACAGATCCCCATTAATTAACTGGTACTGAGTTAATAAGGCATCTTATTTAATCATCAGCTAGTTGCTGTCATTTGCTATTATGGTACACCTTAAAGAGAATCTGTATTAAAAAAAAAAATAATATGCCCCGGGGGGTACTCACCTCGGGAGGGGGAAGCCTCTGGATCCTATCGAGGCGTGCCACGGTGGTCCAGGAACAGCGAGCATGTAAATATTTACCTTTCCGGCTCCAGCGCAGGCGCAGTTGCCGCTCTGGTCTCGGAAATAGACGGAAGTAACCGATCCCAGTCGGGCCCCCTCTACCGCGCAGGCGTAAGACGGCTATTTCCGTCCATTTTTGTATTGAGAGCCGCGACAGCGCCACCCGCTGGGAAGGTAAATAAAGCAAGTGTTGTCAGGCTTGCCAAGGGAGGATTCCAGGGGAGCCAGCACTGGACTGTCTGCAGCTACAGGGGAGGGGGGAGCCTCATTGAGCCCCCCTACGCTTCCTTCTCCCGAGGTAAGTACCCCCCAGGGGACTATTTCTTGATACAGGGTCTCTTTAAAGGATTGAACTTCATCCTAATCAGTAGCCGATGCCCCCCTTCCCATGAGAAATCTTTTCCTTTTCTCAGACAGATCATCAGGGGAGTCTGTATGGCTGATATTGTGGTGAACCCCTCCCACAGTGTGATGTCATGACCCTGGTCCTGACAGTTTCCTGTCTGTGAATCTTGTTGCATTGTGGGAAAGAACGACTGTTTCATATGGCCAAGGAAGCAATATTTCCCTCTGTGCATAGAACTTTCAGCAACGAACATTCCGTACAGATCACCTGGCAGGACTAAAGATGTCACCACCAGTGATACATTTCAGAATGTAAATCAAAATGTTACCATGGACAAACACTGACTAAATTAACTATAAATTAATATTGTAAGAAAAAATTGCAATTTAGTTAAGTTATGTTCACTACAGTTCCACTTTACAATTTCCCAGGTGAGTGGAGACCTGAATGTTATCACAAGTGGGTGGAGACCGCATTTAAAGTGGACCTATACTTATAAACTTCCTCTCTGCTGTAACAGATATGCAACAGCATAATAACCTTTATAGAAAAACATTTATATAGCACTGACATCTTCTGCAGCGCTGTACAGAGTACATAGTCATGTCTCTGACTGTCCTCAGAGGAGCTCACAATCTAATCCTGACATTGTCATAGTCTAATGTCCTACCATATTATTATTATTATGTATTTATATAGCGCTGACATCTTCTGCAGCACTTTACAGAGTACATAGTCATGTCACTGACTGTCCTCAGAGGAGCTCACACTCTAATCCTACCATAGTCATAGTCTAATGTCCTACCATATTACTATTATGTATTTATATAGCGCTGACCATTTCTGCAGCACTTTACAGGGCATATAGTCATGTCACTGATTATGGTGGGATTAGATTGTGAGCTCCTCTGAGGACAGTCAGTGACATGACTATGTGCCCTGTAAAGGGCTGCAGAAGATGTCAGCACTATATGAATACATAAGAAAAGTAATAATATGGGAGGACATTAGGCTATGACTATAGTAGGATTACATTGTGAGCTCCTCTGAGGACACAGTGCTATGCCCTACCATAATATTATTATGTATTTATGTAGCAGTGATATCTTCTGCAGCACATTACAGAGTACATAGTCACGTCACTGACTGTCCTCAGAGGAGCTCACAATCTAATACTAGGTACACACCATACAATTTCCTGTTAGATTTTCTCTTGGATTTACCTACAACATGGAAAAAAAACTAACAGAAGAATCTAACAGAAAATTGTATGGTGTGTACCTAGCATTAGCCTACCACTGTCATAGTCTAATGTGACTATGGAGCCTATCTATTGGACGGCCATCTGCCAAGCGTATGGTCACCTTTAAGGTGGCCACACACGATACAATAAAATGATCAGATTCTACAGCAATTCGATAAAAACGATCGTATCTCCCGGGGAAAAAAAGTTTTTTTTTTTCAATTTGACTGAAAAATCCGATCGGATTTCTGTTTTTTCCAATTTATATCGATCCGGAATGCCAGATATTTCTCTTCAATTTTTCTAAAGATTGTATGGTGTGTGTTAGATTGTCGATTTATTAATATACACACTGCAGCAATTTTTTTCAGAGTTTTCGTTCAGTTTTATCATAATTGGGGAAAAACTGAACATAGGCGTGTGGTACATTGGTCATATTTTTGAAATGTTACAATCAGAAAAATTGATTGCAATTCTTAAATTGAACAGATTTAAAAAATTGTATGGTGTGTGGCCACCTTAAGGATGATCGTCACAATGAACTGATCTTCAGATAAATTTTGCACTTTCTATAGACCAAATGGCACTTCTGTGGTGAGGCTCGGCTGATCGCTGATGTCACAAAAGGAGAGTATGAAACCTGCTCATTCCCTGCTCTGTGGAATGTATGGCCGGGAGATTTTCCTCTGCAGAATACTTGGGATGCTTTTCTTTCAGGCAGATTCTGTGTTGCTTGTGAGATGTGTTAAGTGCTGCTGAAAGCTGTGAGGTTTGGAAACCCAGCACAAAAATAGTTTTCACACTTGTCTGTTAGATCCTACTACAAACTGCAGGCATTCCGGGTTACACAAAAGCTGTGAAAACATCCCCTACTGAAGAATGCAGACCCAGACTGAGGAGGTAAAAGGGATATTTGGAGGTTACTTTCGTAGTTTGCTGCCAGATGTCCCAAAACCTCTGACCAGATGGGACCCAAATCTCCCTGGCCTGTCTATAGGATGCATTGATCTGTATAAAGATCTGTGTATTCGGCACAGATGTCCCTCTGCTCCTGGGAAGCACTCAAAAGCAGAGCTTGTTTCAATCTGTGCATAAGATCATTGATTTAGGCCCGGTTCACATTAGCGTTCCCTGTCCGGATTTTCCTGATCTGATCCGGACCGTATACTGTACAAACGGAACGTACGTTCCGCATAGCAATGCAAAGTCTATGAGGACGTTCACACGTGTCCGTTCCGTACAGAGCGGAGCCGGACCGGATCCGGACTCCGGACACTTTTCCAACATGCGCTATTTTTTGGGTCCGGCTCTCCGGCCCACGCACCCGGACCTGAGCCTGACAGTACCATCCAGGAACACAGAATCCAATGGGAAACGGAAGGCACAGAACACACTGCCTACAAAAACCTGACGTTCTACCCCACTTCCTATGCGTATCCAAGCGGCCATTTCGGATGGGGACACATGGGCCAAGCATGTCTGGAGTGGAGCAGCAGTGACAGACGTGCTGGAGCTGTTTGGCAGAATGTCGGAGGTGGAGGTGAGGCCGACAGCGGAGGTACCTGATTCTACACGTGCACCAGGTGCACCTTCTGCTGACCCCAACATTTTTTTATTTAAATTTCACTATTTTTTGCCCATGGATCCGGATGGCAGCCTGATGCATGCCTGATACAAACGGACTGGATCTGAACCGTACGGTTCTGATCAGGATCAGGTCCGTTTACTTGCCAAAACGCAAGTGTGAACGGGGCCTTAAAGTGGAGCTGAACTCTTGCACAGGACAGAAGGAAAACAGAGAGAAATGCAACCTGTATGTATTTAGAGAGTTTAGCCTGTCTAATCCCCCCCCTCATCTTTGACTCATTACCACTGTAATTTGATCTTTCAGCTTTGTCTGCTCAGGAATCCCCTCTGCCAGGGCAGAGCAGCTTATTTGTTAACACAGGATGTTAACCCTATGTCTGCTTCAATGAAAGCAGGAAGTAGACACACTGTAGATTTATAGAAGGATTTGTTTCAGCTGTAACAAATGCATAGTAATAATAATATGGTAGGACATTAGACTGACTATGGTAGGCATTAGATTGTGAGCTCTTCTCAGGACAGTCAGTGGCATGACTATGTACTCTGTAAAGTGCTGCAGAAGATATCAGTGCTATATAAATCTCACTAATATAAATGCGAAAGTTTGCATGTTTGTTAATCAATGGCTGAACGGATTTTAACGAAATTTGGCACACAAATAGTACCTTTCCTGGAATAACATATAGGATACTTTTTATCCCCATAACCAAAAAAGTGGGCGGAGACAAATACAAACTTCACTGGAAAAATGTAAACTGGAGCCATTCTTAACTGCCAACGACGGGTACGTCAGACCCTCCCGCTGGGCGGATTTTCAGGCGACAGTAGTGCATGTGTACGCACTGGCGGCGGACTGATAAGGCTGTTTCTGAATGATCCGCCGGGCGGATCGCTCAGAAACAGCCTTATCAGTCCGCCGACAGTGCGTACACACGCGCTACTGTCGCCTGAAAGTCCGCCCAGCGGGAGGGTCTGACGGACCCGTCGTTGGCGGCCGTAGTGCGTGTGTACGCACCTTAAGAATGTGACTGAACTGGAGGCTTTTGCCTATGAAGAATGGGCTAAGATACCCATAGATCGCTGCAAGACGCTTGTGTCAAGCTATGCTTCACGTTTAAAAGCTGTTATAACTGGAAAAGGATGTTGTACTAAGTACTAAGAATGAATGTCACTTGGGGGTTGAATAAAACTGATAATGATGTGAGCACAGGAAAGACATTTGTGGTTATTTCATTATAAAATGTTATGTTATATTTGTCTGACTTACAAGTGCCTCTTTGATTTTGATAATTTCAGTCATCTTGTTTACAATTAAATCAATGTAAAACTGGCCAAAACACTCAATTTCAGTGGGGGTTGAATAATTTTGAACACAACAGTAGAAAAGCGCTTTTCCCAAAAACACAGCACACAAAACGCAAAAAGCTGGCCTAAGAGCATTTGGAAGAAACCCACAGAAACATGGGAATAACATACATGCGGATGGTTTCCTGGCCAGAACAAGTCTTCCCTGCTCGCTGCTGTGCGCTGCCAAAACCCCAGCGCATTCCAAACACTCAGAGATGAGGCAAGCAGTGTCTTCTGCACTGACAATAAAAGCAGCACGGCCATGCCAAGTATTCATGCCCTGGCCTTAGGAATGTAACCTATATCCAGAGGAGGAAAAAAAAACTATCCCATTCTCTTCTCCTTGTGACCCCATTCACAGCTCACCATTGTCTGCCGCAGAGGTCAAAGTAGTTGGTGCCCTAAATTGTGGGGCTGGCGCTGCGCTCTGTGTACCCGCTGAATGCAGAAACAGATGTTCCCAGTAACTTTTCTCCCAGCTACAAAGCACTTCATGTGTGTTTACTCTAGGCCTGGATGACACAAACAGAGCATGCTGAGAGTTGTAGTTGAATAGCTTTGACCAACTCTTACCAATTGCAAGAAACTACAGGTTTTTTTTTTTTCTACAATACAACATTTTTTAATACAGATTTAAAAATGATGTTCTAATATTTGAATGTTGGGGAAAAAAAAAAAAAAAAAAAAAAAAAAAAAGCCCTTAAAAGTAGAGATGGCCCGAACCTCCGATTTTCGGTTTGTGAACCGCAATAGACTTCAATGGGGAGGTGAACTTTGAAAACTAGAAACACTTATGCTGGCCACAAAAGTGATGGAAAAGATGTTTCAAGGGGTCTAACATCTGAGTTTTTGCATGGTTAAGTGGGATAGACGCCAAAAGTCCCGGGGAAAAATATGGATTTGACCCACAGCAGCGTTTTAAGGGCAGAAATCACATTGCATGCTAAATTGGAGGCCTAAAGTGCTTTAAAATATCTTGCATGTGTATACATCAATCAGGGAGTGTAATTAGAGTACTGCTTCACACTGACACACCAAACTCATTGTGTAACGCACCGCAAACAGCTGTTTCCATAGTGACGGCCGTGCTGGACTGGTGCATACCATGGCCAGAGTGCAGGCCGTGGCAGTTTTCAAGCCCATATGGTCGCTGGGCTGTGGTAGCTCAATGATAGAACAACAGTGACTGTCAGGTAGGTATATGCAGTGATGGGTATTACAATGTGCACCTGTCACACACACAGGTAGTCACTGAATGTGCTGGGCCTGGCAGTGGCACACACTATGAATTAGCAAGGCTGTCTATGCAACACAAGTGTCAGTGGGACACACACACAGAAAAAATAAAAAAAAATAAAAATTTGGATCACAAGAAGATTAGCAATCAAAAGAGCTGTTGAGGGATGCTTTTTTAGCAATCAGAATCAGCAAGGAGCAAGCTAAGAAGCCTACAAGAGCCTAACTAAGCTTTCCCTGAGAGTCTGCAGCAGCTTTCCCTTCTCTAATTACACGAGTGAGTCCAAAGCCTGACGCTGCCTGCCTTTTATAAGGGGGGAGTGGCTCCAGGAGGGAGTGTAGCCTGATTGGCTACAATGTACCTGCTGACTGATGTAGAGGGTCAAAATTGACCCTAAAGATATAGTATAGGAGGCGAATCGAACCGCCGAAATTCACCGGGAACCGTTCGCCGGCCATCTATACATAAAAGGACAGATACGAGGAAAAACAAAAAACAAGATCTACTTACCTGGGGCTTCCTCCAGCCCCTGGCAGCCGATCTGTCCTTCGCCTGGATGACAAATAGAGCATGCTGAAGGTTGTAGTCGAAGAGCATTGAATGGCTCTTACCGATTGCAAAAACGACAGTTTTTTTTTTCTACACTACAAAATTTTTAATACATATTTAAAAATGATGTTCTAATATTTGAATGGTAAAAAAAAAAAAAAAGAAAAAAAAAAAAAAAGTTGTCTTAACCACTTTACCCCGTACGAATTTCTCCGTCCCTTTTTCCATCCTTTCACCCCCAGGGACGAAGAAATCCGTACTTTCCGCGCTCCCGCCGCTGCCCGCGCTCCCGCTCGCTCTAGCGCGCACTCGTAAACACGCCACCCGCCCGGAGATCAATGAACGGGAGAATCCATTCCCGTTCGTTGATCTAAGCCCCGCAATGATCCGCTGCTTTTCCGCTAAGCAGCGCGATCATTGTGAAAAAAAAAAAAAAAAACTTACCCAGCCTCCTAGTACTTCCTCCAAGCGGAAGGACGCTTGGAGGTCACATTAAACAAAAAGTTACTTTTGCCATCTTGTGGCCAAATAGTAAAACTGCACCCTAAAGCATTTTTCACACACAAATTCATTACTTATACCTCCCACACGCCCTTTTTTTTTTGTATTTAAAAAAAAATTAAAAAATTTACAATTAAAATACATAAATAGTTACCTTAGGGACTGAACTTTTTAAATTTTTATGTCAAGAGGGTACAACACTGTTACTTTATAAACTACAGGCTTGTAATTAGGGATGGATGCAAAACTGAAAAAAATGCACCTTTATTTCCAAATACAATATTGGCGCCAAACATTGTGATAGGGACATAATTTAAACGGTTTTATAACCGGGACAAATGGGCAAATACATTTCATGGGTTTTAATTACAGTAGCATGCATTATTTAAAAACTATAATGGCCGAAAAATGAAAAATAATGATTTTTTCCCACATTTTTCCTATTTTCCCATTAAAACATATTTAGAATAATGTGTCCCAGGTCCCCTCCATTGCAGATCGAAGATGGCTAGGTCGGCATCACATGGCCTGGAGCTACTGCGCCTGCGCAAAATGCTCCAGGAGCGCGACCCCGAAGGGCACACGAGTGAGTCCAATGCCTGACGCTGCCTGCATTTTTTGGATTGTGGATGCGTTTCTGCCTCCAATGTTAAGTATAGGAAAAGCGCAAAACTCTTGATAAAACGCCAGATCAGAGCGGTTTTTCCAGGCGTTTTTGTTACAGTAGCTGTTCAGTAATAGCTTTACTGTAACAATATCCGTAATCTGCTACACAAAAAAACGCTTCATAATAATAAGAAAAAACGCTTCAAAAACCGCTAGCGTTTTGCGGATCTGCTAGCATTTTTTTGTGTGCACTAGGCCTTATAGATTATTTAGTCAGTGTTTGCCCATTGTGAAATATTTTCTCTCCCCGATTTACATTCTGAAATTTATCACAGTTGATCTGGTAGTTCTGGTAAGTATTAGACTTAGGATTCAGAGTCTTTTTTGGGTACCTAGGGCTTCTATCGGCCCCTTGTAGCCGCCCTGTGCCAGGACATACAAATCCTCTCGTGCCCCGTAACGTCCTGCACATGTGCAGTATGAGATTTTCCTCATACTGCACATACGCAGGACGCTCACAGCTACGGAAGCGTGATCGAGGACAAGTGCAGCAAGGGCCACCCAGGCGCCGAAATTGAAACTGTATTGCTGCGGGGGACCTGAGGATCGTTTTGTCCGGGGCACAGGACGGCTGCAGGAGGCCAGTAAAAGCCCCAGGCAAGTTAAACAGTTTTCTTTTTTTGGGGGCGGTGGTTATTGCTTTAGGTTTCCATTAAATGAAACCCACCAAGTCGTATATTCAGGGCTGTGGAGTCGGAGCAATTCTGGGTACCTGGAGTTGGAATCGGTGGTTGTATAAACTGAGGATTCGGAAGACGATTTTTGTACCAAATCCATCGCCCTAGTATTAGACTAAGGAGTCGAGGAGCCAGAGCCATTTGGGGTACCTGGAATCGGAGTTGGAGTCGGAGATTTCATAAACTGCGGAGTCGGATGATTTTTATACCAAATCCAGAGCCCAGCGTATATTAACCCCCAGGTTTGCTTCAGGTTTATAATATTCAGACATAAAACTCCACAATAAATTCTACGCAGAGACTAAAAACAACAAAAGAAAGGTCATGACGCTTACTTCTTAGCACTCAAGGCATTCAGGCCAGCGAAAGATATACAGTATGTACAATAGATGTACATTACACAGAAATACACAATACGCTAAGTGCTTTACAGCTCAACCTTGTACAGCGTGTAATGCGATGTACTCTGACATTATTACTCATCTACATCTTCATGATGGAACTTTATGTACAGAACTCACTATATAAATGACAGTGAGGACTACAGGTTGTTCTCAATACAGACTGAATCAAAAGTCGAAGGACAAAAGACAGACAACCAGAACCTTAGGCGATACTATTACAAGTTCTATATATCATTCTGGAACACCTGCTTGCAATACCAATCTTTCTCTAAAACTGTGTGCAATTTCATGCTATGAAAAACTACCTTTTGAATTCAGTTTCTAAAACCGATAAGGTGCATTACTTTCCAAGTTTGGAAACTGAACTCTACTGTAAACAGAGCAGGAACTGTGGTTGCTTGTTTTCTACAGCTGTTCAAACTGATTGAGGCCTGGAACCCACTGCAAACCGCAAACGCTAAACGCAACCGCTAGCGTTTTGCCTGAGCGGTTTGCAAGCTGATTCATGCGAGTTTTCGGTCGCGTTTTGCAACAGTGTATTTTTTTCCTCAGCGGTTGTGTAGCGTTTTGCGTTTCGCGTTTTTATCCTGATTGGTCCTGTGAATAATTTTTAATTTTGTTACAGTGTGCTGAACCGCAAAACGCTAGCAGAACCGCTCAGTTTAGGTTTTGCTGAGCGTTTCTGCTAGCGTTTCAATACTTTGCATTGAAGCGCTAACGCTCCCAAAATGCTGCATGTCCTGCGTTTGCGTTTCTGAGAAACGCAAACGCTCCTGTGGAAGTTGCCCCATCCATTAACATTAGCCCAGCGTTTTGGCAAACTGCTAGCGTATCGCAGTGCTGCCAAAACGCTGCCAAAAGCGCTCCTGTGGGTTCCAGCCCTGACTGGCCGGAAGCTCGGAAACGCCCAGAATTGGCAATGTATGTTACAGGGAGATGTAGCATAGTGCTTGACTTCATAATACAAGATAAGCAGTTTGAAATATTATGATCTATTAACCTTAAAGTGAATCTGAAGCGACATGTGACATGATGAGTTAAACATGTTCACAGTCCTACTTACAAATTATATGAAGTTCCTTTCTGTTTTCCAGTAAAGAAAAAGTTAAAGAGCCATCCTGGTACTTTTGGCCAGTCACGCATGCGCTACCCCATCACGCTCCCATGGCTGAGAGCGCACTGCTTGTGATTATTTAAAGGGTATACACAACCCTCACTGTGTATAGCGCACCAGGCATATAGTATTATATACTTAATTATCAGTGAGGAGCGCACTTTATATTTTCTTGTTTATGAGAGCGCACTGCGCAGGCGTAGAACTCTCCCAGGCATGGAAGCGCAACAGAGGCATGCGTGTGGCCAGGCATACATGACAACAGAGGCATGCGTGTGGCCAGGCATACAGGACAACAGAGGCATGCGTGTGGCCAGGCATACATGACAACAGAGGCATGCGTGTGGCCAGGCATACATGACAACAGAGGCATGCGTGTGGCCAGGCATACAGGACAACAGAGGCATGCGTGTGGCCAGGCATACAGGACAACAGAGGCATGCGTGTGGCCAGGCATACAGGACAACAGAGGCATGCGTGTGGCCAGGCATACAGGACAACAGAGGCATGCGTGTGGCCAGGCATACAGGACAACAGAGGCATGCGTGTGGCCAGGCATACAGGACAACAGAGGCATGCGTGTGGCCAGGCATACAGGACAACAGAGGCATGCGTGTGGCCAGGCATACAGGACAACAGAGGCATGCGTGTGGCCAGGCATACAGGACAACAGAGGCATGCGTGTGGCCAGGCATACAGGACAACAGAGGCATGCGTGTGGCCAGGCATACAGGACAACAGAGGCATGCGTGTGGCCAGGCATACAGGACAACAGAGGCATGCGTGTGGCCAGGCATACAGGACAACAGAGGCATGCGTGTGGCCAGGCATACAGGACAACAGAGGCATGCGTGTGGCCAGGCATACAGGACAACAGAGGCATGCGTGTGGCCCGGCATACATGGCAACAGAGGCATGCGTGTGGCCCAGCATACATGGCAACAGAGGCATGCGTGTGGCCAGGCATACATGGCAACAGAGGCAGGTGTGTGGCCAGGCATACATGACAACAGAGGCATGCGTGTGGCCCGGCATACACGACAACAGAGGCATGCGTGTGGCCAGGCATACATGACAACAGAGGCATGCGTGCGGCCAGGCATACATGACAACAGAGGCAGGTGTGTGGCCAGGCATACATGACAACAGAGGCATGCGTGCGGCCAGGCATACATGACAACAGAGGCATGCGTGCGGCCAGGCATACATGACAACAGAGGCATGCGTGTGGCCAGGCATACATGACAACAGAGGCATGCGTGCGGCCAGGCATACATGACAACAGAGGCATGCGTGTGGCCAGGCATACATGACAACAGAGGCATGCGTGTGGCCAGGCATACATGACAACAGAGGCATGCGTGTGGCCAGGCATACAGGACAACAGAGGCATGCGTGTGGCCAGGCATACAGGACAACAGAGGCATGCGTGTGGCCAGGCATACATGACAACAGAGGCATGCGTGCGGCCAGGCATACATGACAACAGAGGCATGCGTGTGGCCCGGCATACAGGGCAACAGAGGCATGCGTGTGGCCAGGCATACATGACAACAGAGGCATGCGTGTGGCCCGGCATACAGGGCAACAGAGGCATGCGTGTGGCCAGGCATACATGACAACAGAGGCATGCGTGTGGCCAGGCATACATGACAACAGAGGCATGCGTGTGGCCAGGCATACATGACAACAGAGGCATGCGTGCGGCCAGGCATACATGACAACAGAGGCATGCGTGCGGCCAGGCATACATGACAACAGAGGCATGCGTGCGGCCAGGCATACATGACAACAGAGGCATGCGTGTGGCCAGGCATACATAACAGAGGCATGCGTGCGGCCAGGCATACAGGACAACCGAGGCATGCGTGTGGCCAGGCATACAGGACAACAGAGGCATGCGTGTGGCCAGGCATACATGACAACAGAGGCATGCGTGTGGCCAGGCATACAGGACAACAGAGGCATGCGTGTGGCCAGGCATACATGACAACAGAGGCATGCGTGTGGCCAGGCATACATGACAACAGAGGCATGCGTGTGGCCAGGCATACACAACAGAGGCATGCGTGTGGCCAGGCATACATGACAACCGAGGCATGCGTGTGGCCAGGCATACATGACAACAGAGGCATGCGTGCGGCCAGGCATACATGGCAACAGAGGCATGCGTGTGGCCAGGCATACATGGCAACAGAGGCATGCGTGTGGCCAGGCATACATGACAACAGAGGCATGCGTGCGGCCAGGCATACAGGGCAACAGAGGCATGCGTGTGGCCAGGCATACATGACAACAGAGGCATGCGTGTGGCCAGGCATACATGACAACAGAGGCATGCGTGTGGCCAGGCATACATGACAACAGAGGCATGCGTGCGGCCAGGCATACATGACAACAGAGGCATGCGTGTGGTCATGTATGCCAGGCATACATGACAACAGAGGCATGCGTGTGGCCAGGCATACATGACAACAGAGGCATGCGTGTGGCCAGGCATACATGGCAACAGAGGCATGCGTGTGGCCAGGCATACATGGCAACAGAGGCATGCGTGTGGCCAGGCATACATGACAACAGAGGCATGCGTGTGGCCAGGCATACATGGCAACAGAGGCATGCGTGTGGCCAGGCATACATGACAACAGAGGCATGCGTGTGGCCAGGCATACATGACAACAGAGGCATGCGTGTGGCCAGGCATACATGGCAACAGAGGCATGCGTGTGGCCAGGCATACATGACAACAGAGGCATGCGTGTGGCCAGGCATACATGGCAACAGAGGCATGCGTGTGGCCAGGCATACATGACAACAGAGGCATGCGTGTGGCCAGGCATACATGACAACAGAGGCATGCGTGTGGCCAGGCATACATGACGGAACGCGACTGACCAGAAGCACTGGGACAGCCAGCGGACTACCAGAGCAGCCCAGGTAGACAGCAATGGAACCTACGACCTGAAATGGGATGGAGGAAACTCCAGGTAAGAATAAGGGCTTGTTCACTCCTAGGGCGTTTCTGCGCTTGTTTTGAGCGCCGGCGATTTTTAAAAAACGCCCTGAAATCGCTAGTGCAATGACTCCTTATGGGATAGTTTATTTCAGCGCGTTTTGTCCGCTTCCCTCTCAGCAAAGCTCTGCCTGTACCATTTTACAATGGAAGGTATAGAAAAAACGCAAAAACGCTCACAAATTGCTTCATCCAGCGATTGTGTTCGTGCTTTTATGAATAAATATATTTATTAATTTCCGGGTAAAAGTTCACTTCCTGACTGACGTCAGGAAGTGAAAAAACGGAATCGTTCTGCAAAAGCGCATACAAAAGCTCTTTGTACAAATTCGTAGTGCGCTGTGGAGAGCCTGGAAGGGGGGAAAAAAACGGTGTCAGCGATTTCGATTTTAGATGTGAACAATGCCTCACTGTTTTGCATCTACTCGTCTCAGGTTTTATTAAAAAAGCCAAGCAACAGTGAGAGACAGCTTGAGATAAGGTTTTACTACAGGAAAGTTCAAAGGAGTACGTACGTTCCCGAAAGTGTTCATTTGGGATCAGGGAGAAGCAAAGAGTCGGCTCTACCTGCTCTAGGTAATCTAGGGCAGAGTTTCTCAACTCTCTATTGGTATGTACCCCTTTTAAATCCCTGTACTCACCAAGTACCCCCTAGCATAGTAAACATTATCACAAGTACCCCTTGATAAATGTATATTTAATCGTAGTACATGATAATTGGTTTTAAACAATTTCAAATCATTTACTATTGTATATAATTAGCTAAAATACTAATTTAGGGTCGTTTAAGATTTATCATTTTCTAAAACTCTAAATTTGTTAAGTACCGGTATATGAAGCCCGAGTACCCCCTGGAACCATCAGAAGTACCCCCCGGGGTACGCGTACCACACGTTGAGAACCTAGGATCTAGGGGAGCATAGATATGTACCCCTTACTAATTAATTGAATGAATTCCCCCTTTCCCACAAGAAATCTTTATCTTTTCTCTAATAGTTCATCAGGGGGGTCTTGTATGCAAACTGTCAGGACCATGGTCATGACATCACACTGTGGGAGGGGTTTCACCACAATAGCCATACAGACCCCCCCCCCTATGATCTATTAGAGAAAAGGTAAAGAGTTCTCATAAAGAAGGGGGTATCAGTAAGGGCCCTTTTCCGCTAGCAAGCGCGATCGCAAGCGCAAATCACCTGGCAGGCTCCTTTTTTCCCACTGTCTGCGTTCTGCTGTACCGCCGCCGGGAATCGCGCAGGACGGCGATCGCGTTTTGGCAAAAAACGATTCGCGATCGAAGCGCCGTAGTGGAAAAAGAGCACCGCGATGTACATGTACATCGCGGTGCTCTAGCGATTAGAAAAGTGGCTGCGATGCGCTTTTTAAAATCACATTGCAGCCAGTGGAAAAGGGCCTTACTGATTGGGATGAAGTTCAATCGTAGGTTTCTAACCGTAACCAAGATTTGATATTAGCACAGCATTATTCCAGGATCAGAAGTAAAGGCCCCGCTGCACTACCTGCTAATTGCCGTATTTTTCAGAATAGAAGATGCACTTTTTCTACACAAAAAAAGGGGAGAAAACGTCCCAGCGTATTTTATTCCAAAGACAGGGAGTCCCCAACTTAAAGGGGAACTGAAGTAAGAGGTATACGGAGGCTGCCATATTTATTTCCTTTTAATCAATACCAGTTGCCTGGCAGCCCTGCTGGTCTATTTCTCAGCAGTAGTATCTGAATAACACCAGAAACAAGCATGCAGCTAGTCTTGTCAGATCTGAATTTAAAGTCTGAAACACCTGATCTGCTGCATGCTTGTTCAGGGGCTATGACTTAAGTTGGATCTAGACGGAACGATCTGGCAGCTCGATTAGCCGCCGGATCGCCTCTGCCGCGTACGCGCCGCGTACCCGCTCGCGCGTCGGATTCGTTCCCCCCCCTCGTCCCCGGCGCTTATCCTCCGCTCGATTCCCTGCCATTGTCCGCTCGTGGGGAACGAGCAGGGAATCGGCGGCGGTGAGTTCGGACCTGTCAGCGGCTCGATTGATAAGACACATCGCGGCGTGTAGACCGAGCATAATAGTATTAGAGGCAGAGGATCAGCAGGGCTGCCAGGCAACTGGTATTGCTTAAAAGGAAATAAACATGGCAGCCTCCATATACCTCTCTCTTCAGTTCCCCTTTAAGGACGCCCGCTTATACAAGCCACCGATTTGCCGCAAGGTCGGGGACTCCATGCATTGTTCCCCTGTGCCCCCCTCTCTGCCCTCGTGTCCCTTCTGCTCTGCGTGTATAAAGTGTACCAGCTGCATAGAATGTACAAGCGCTAAAAGCAGGATTCTGAACCCGGATGCCCCCTGGCCTGCATAGGACAGCCTATCGATCAGAGCAGGTTGTCCCTTTAATCCTCAGGCGGGCAGCTTGTCGCTCTGCCACGCTTGCTCCCACCAGTCTCAGTAATAGGATTGGCAGTGTATGCTCACAGCAGATGGGATGTCACAGCTTGTGCCTCGCTGCTGTAACCTGCAGAATATGTGTGAGCGCCACAGATTAAAGATACAGCACACTCAGAAATGTATCACTTGCAGGTTTACCCCACGGTCAAGCCAGACTTCCTTTACATAATAGTTCATGCCAAACATCTGGAAAAATGCACACTGTGCTTGTATGCGGTCTGCCCAGGCACTTCTTGCAAACGTTTGTTATATTTAAAGGACAACTGTAATGAGAGTGGTATGGAGGCTGCCATATTCATTTCCTTTTAAGCAATACCAGTTACCTGGCTGTCCTGCTGATCCTCTGCCTCTAATACTTTTAGCCATAGACCCTGAACAAGCATGCAGCAGATCAGGTGTTTCTGACATTATTATTATTATTATTATTATTATTATGTATTTATATAGCGCCGACATCTTCCGCAGCGCTGTACAAAGTATATTGTCTTGTCACTTAACTGTCCCTCTGAGGGGCTCACAATCTAATCCCTACCATAGTCTTATGTCTATGTATGTATCATGTACTACATGTATCGTAGTCTAGGGCCAATTTTAGGGTAAGCCAATTAACTTATCTGTATGTTTTTGGAATGTGGGAGGAAACCGGAGAGCCCGGAGGAAACCCACGCTGACACGGGGAGAATATACAAACTCCTTGCAGATGTTGACCTAGCTGGGATTCGAACCGGGGACCCAGCGTTGTAAGGCGAGAGCGCTAACCACTACGCCACCGTGCTGACCTTATGGTCAGATCTGACAAGATTAACTGCATGCTTGTTTCTGGTGTAATTCAGACACTACTGCAGCCAAATAGATGCTCCTCACACAGCACAACAAGCTGCTTTTCCCCAATGATGACCTCTTCACCTCTCTCTCCTCCTCTCACTTCTCCTCCTACTCTGACTGCATGCTGTTAGTGTAAACACAGTACAAACATGCTGCCCCTGTAATCTCTGCGCCTGATGCAAATGTTTCACCTTGCTTCATGAGAGAACCGGCCCAGCATAAGGTAAATACAGTTCTATGCAGTACACAATCACCTTTAGCTCACCAAAACTCAGCACAACTCAGCTAAGTCAAAACTGGCTCTAATGTACCAGTGCATCCCCAGAGATTTCCAGGTATCTCCTCTGAGAATATCATAAGGTACCCAACCAACCTGGACTGGATTATTTTTTAAATTGTCAGCTATTAACGGACAACTGTACTGAGAGGTACATGGAGGCTGCCATATTTATTTCCTTTTAAGCAATACCAGTTGCCTGGCAGCCCTGCTGGTCCTCTGCCTCTAATACTTTTAGCCATAGCCCCTGAACTAGCATGCAGCAGATCAGATGTTTCTGACTTTATCATTGTCAGATCTGACAAGATTATCTGCATGCTTGTTTCCGGTGTAATTCAGACACTACTGCAGCCAAATAGATCAGCAGGGCTGCCAGGCTACTGGTATTGTTGAAAAGGAAATAAATATGGCAGCCTCCACATTCTGCTCACTACAGTGGTCACTTGAAGTCAAGTCAAGTGGTGGAAAATGGTGACAAAGGTGGAAACAAAACTGGAGATTCTGCCACAGACAGCCATACCTACACAGTCTATTCTATGGAGCTGAACTTCCCATCAGACAGAAATCTTTGCAAGATGCTGCACACACAGATGCTGTACGCATGCAACAGATCAATATCTGCAAAAGATCTGTTCCTGCAAAATGCATTCATAGTCTATGAGATCTGCAGATCATCATACACACCTTGTTTAACAGACATTCATCTGCAGATCAGATCCATTAGGATGGATCTTCAGATCTGCAGATAATTGTCTGATCTGCAGATGAATGTCAGTTAAACAAGGTGTGTATGATGATCTGCAGATCTCATAGACTATAGGCTCATACACACATCAGACTATAGTCTTTGGAAAATGAAAGATCACAGACCAATCTTACCACCCTTCATGTAGTATGAGAGCCATACCTACACAGTCTATTCTATGGAGCTGAACTCCCCATCAGGCAGACATCTTGGCAAGATGCTGCACACACAGATGCTGTACAGACACAAAAGATCAATATCTGCAAAAGATCTGTTCCTGTCAAAAATCCATTCCTGCAAATTGCAATGATAGTCTATGAGATCTGCAGATCATCATACACACATGATTTAACTGACATTCATCTGCAGATCAAGCAATCATCTGCAGATCTGAAAATCCATCCAGGTGGATCTGATCTGCAGATGAATGTCAGTTAAATCATGTGTGTATGATGATCTGCAGATCTCATAGACTATCATTGCAATTTGCAGGAACAGATCTTTTGCAAATACTGATCTTTTGTGTCTGTACAGCATCCTTGTGTGCAGCATCTTGCAAAGATTTCTGTCTGATGGGGAGTGCAGCTCCATAGAATAGACTATGTAGGTGTGGCTCTCATACTACATGAAGGGTGGTAAGATCTCTGTCTGATGGGGAGTGCAGCTCCATAGAATAGACTGTGTAGGTATGGCTCTCATACTACATGGAGGGGGTAAGATTTCTGTCTGATGGGGAGTGCAGCTCCATAGAATAGACTGTGTAGAGTATGGCTCTCATACTACATGGAAGGGGGTAAGATTTCTGTCTGATGGGGAGTGCAGCTTCATAGAATAGACTGTGTAGGTGTGGCTCTCATACTACATGGAAGGGGGTAAGATCTCTGTCTGATGGGGAGTGCAGCTCCATAGAATAGACTGTGTAGAGTATGGCTCTCATACTACATGGAAGGGGGTAAGATTTCTGTCTGATGAGGAGTGCAGCTCCATAGAATAGACTGTGTAGGTATGGCTCTCATACTACATGGAAGGGGGTAAGATTTCTGTCTGATGGGGAGTGCAGCTCCATAGAATAGACTGTGTAGGTGTGGCTCTCATACTACATGGAAGGGGGTAAGATTTCTGTCTGATGGGGAGTGCAGCTCCATAGAATAGACTGTGTAGGTGTGGCTCCCATACTACATGGAAGGGGGTAAGATCTCTGTCTGATGGGGAGTGCAGCTTCATAGAATAGACTGTGTAGGTGTGGCTCTCATACTACATGGAAGGGGGTAAGATCTCTGTCTGATGGGGAGTGCAGCTCCATAGAATAGACTGTGTAGAGTATGGCTCTCATACTACATGGAAGGGGGTAAGATTTCTGTCTGATGGGGAGTGCAGCTCCATAGAATAGACTGTGTAGGTATGGCTCTCATACTACATGGAAGGGGGTAAGATTTCTGTCTGATGGGGAGTGCAGCTCCATAGAATAGACTGTGTAGGTGTGGCTCTCATACTACATGGAAGGGGGTAAGATTTCTGTCTGATGGGGAGTGCAGCTCCATAGAATAGACTGTGTAGGTGTGGCTCTCATACTACATGGAAGGGGGTAAGATTTCTGTCTGATGGGGAGTGCAGCTCCATAGAATAGACTGTGTAGGTGTGGCTCTCATACTACATGGAAGGGGGTAAGATCTCTGTCTGATGGGGAGTGCAGCTCCATAGAATAGACTGTGTAGAGTATGGCTCTCATACTACATGGAAGGGGGTAAGATTGGTCTGTGATCTTTCATTTTCAAAAGACTATAGTCTGATGTGTGTATGTGGCCTTAATCAGCTCTTTCGAGACACTAATTACCTCACCTGTGAAGGTTTGTGGTTTTCAGGGATGCTCTCAAATTTGAATTCGGATGAAATTGGAATAGGGTTATTTGGATTTCATCCTGCTAATTACAGCAGCTGTGCGGGTGGCCGAGGGGGAGTTAATCTTACCCATCAGGCTGCTTCTTGCTCCGTCCCTCGGCGCCTCCCACGCTGCGGTCCAATCCGGCGTCACGTGACTATACACTTCCTCCTTCAACCCGGAAGGAGGAAGTGTATATAATTACATGACCGCCGGATTGGACCGCAGCGTGGGAGGCGCCGAGGAACGGAGCAAGAAGCAGCCTGATGGGTAAGATTAACCCCCCCTCGGCCACCCGCACAGCTGCTGTAATTAGCAGGATGAAATCCAAATAACCCTATTCCAATTTCATCCGAATTCACATTTGAGAGCATCCCTGGTGGTTTTCTGCAAATCATGTACGGTTGATGGGCCTTGAGGACAGGGTTGGGGAACTTTATGCTTTAACTAGTGCCAATTGCCTGTCTGTACTGCTGATCTTATGCCTGGTACACACCATGCAATTTCCCGTCAGATAGACCGGTCTAATCGATTATTTCCGACAGGTCTGATCTGATTTTACTTTTGTATAGAAAATCGATCAGAAATCAGATCGGACCAGTCGGAAATTATGGATTTCACCTATCTGACGAGAAATTGCACGGTGTGTACCAGTCATTAGGCCACTAATGTTTTAGGTCTGCCCATTTAAATCAAAACTTTATTTTTTAGTCCCTCTAGCCCAGTGCCTCTTTTAAGGTAGCCATACACTGGTCGATTTGCCATCAGATTCGACCAACAGATAGATCCCTCTCTGATCGAATCTGATCAGAGAGGGATCGTATGGCTGCCTTTACTGCAAACAGATTGTGAATCCCCCCCCCCCCTCGTAGTATACATTACCTGCTCTGGCCGGCGCGCCCCCGCTGTCTTCTTCTCCGCTGGGTTCCGGACCGGCTGGCTTCACTGCTTTCTGGCCGGGGAAGTTTAAACAGTAGAGGGCGCTCTAATGTTTAAACTTCCTGCCGAGACAGGAAGTTCAGGGAAGCTGCAGCCCAGCGGAGAAGAGACAGCGGTGGCCAGGAGGACTTGCGCCGGCTGGAGCAGGTAATGTATTGCTGCTGTATTGCGTCGGTCGTCGGGCATTCGAACGCCGATATCGACGCACTCCCGACCCGCCGGCGATCAAGCAAAATCTTCCGCACGGACGGCTCAACGGGAATCAATGGGAACGATTGATTTAGAACGGAAATCAATCATTTGCATTTGCGCAGCGATTTCACAGCAGATTCGATCACAGTGATCGAATCTGCTGTATATCGGCGGGAAAATCGTTAGGTGTATGGGCCCCTTTAGTTGCAAATCCCACAGCGGTTGTTTCCTTCCTCACACACCGCCGTGACGTCCAGACCACGCCGGCTTGCATTATCCAGCAGCGGTTGGCGTTCTGGTTTCCATGGCGGCTGGCTCATAGTGACGACACTTCCTGTGTGATGTTGTACATTATGTGATCCACAGTGGGAGTTCAGATAGCTCGGTCCCCGGCTACTCAAGAGGGACGCAGACGTTTCCTGGCTGCACGCTTCGTTCAGCCACACCGTGAATGGGTAAGACCTGTCTTGACTTTTGTCTATTTTACCAGCAACAGTATTTTACAGCGCACCCCCCTTTTTTTCTGTATTGACAGTGGTGTATTCTGGGAGGTGCCTAAACACAGGGGGACTTGGCCAGATCGCACCGAAGGGGTTATACCCACAACCCATATTCTACATTACTAATGTTTTAGGGCACTGACCCAGAACACCTATGCCAGGTCATGTGCCCTTAGCCAAACTGAACACACTATGCTTGCTTCAGGTGTGCAGTTCAGACTTCACTACTAAGGGCTCGTTTCCACTATCGCGAATCCGCATGCGTCCAATGCATGCGGATTCGCACATGTAATGCAAGTGGATGGGCCTGTTTCCACTGTAGCGTTGTTGAAGTGCGTTTTTTCAGCGGTGAAAAAACGCACAATAGAGCCGCAGAATTTGCCTGCGAGTGGAATGCATGCGAATCGCATGCAATGTATTTAATAGGGAAATCGCATGCGGATTCCCCATGCGTTTTTGCCGCGAATTCGCATAGGTACGAATGTAAATTCACACAGGCAGTGACATGGTTAAAATCGCATATACCCTCACCTATGCGAATTCGCGGCAAAAAACGCACGGGGAATCGCATCCACATGCGATTTCATCAGCGGTGGAATCCAGGCGAATCTGCACCGCAATAGTGGAAACGAGCCCTAAAGCCTAAAAAGTTCAGCAGGACTGCCAGGAAACTGGATTTGTTTAAAAAGAAATAAATATGGCAGCCACCATATACCTCTCACTATAGCTGTTACAGTAAACATACTACTTGAAAATAGACCAATCAAATCCCACGGTGGCTTTATTCCACGCCCATCTCCTAGCTACAAAAAAAAAAAGAAAGAAAAAAAAAATAATATATATTAATAATAATCGGGACACATGTTGCTCCTTATGAATTGTTATGTATAGAATGCTTGGGGGGGCCCAGGGCCGGGCCGAGGCATAGGCTGGAGAGGCTCCAGCCTCAGGGCGCAGTGTAGGAGGGGGCGCACAATTCATTCAGCTGTCATTCCTAATTGTGTTTGTAGCAGAAAGAAATAAGAAAAGGAGATACATGACAGGGACTGCAAGCCATATAACTAGATATTAAGGTGTTGGGGAGGTTGTGGGCCCTGTGGCCCTCTTAGTCTAATAGCAGTCAGTGTGTGACGGCTGGGGTGGAAGGGATGGAGGGGCGCACTTTGGTGTCTCAGCCTTGGGTGCTGGAGGACTCTGTCCTAGCTCTGGGGGGGCCCAATGTAAATCTTGCACTGGGGCCCAAAGCTCCTTAGCTACGCCACTAGGCACCACTATTTTACAAGAGGTACAGGAACACTGCCACTAGCATTCCACAAAGCAACTAATATTTACTTTTCTAGGTTTTCTTCCACCTCCTTCCTGTAGATCTGTGAGGACAGAAGCAGCACCTAGAGGTAACAGTATACTTCCAGCACTCAAGCAAACACTCTGCCTTTTCCAGGCCATAGAGAGGGGGGAATGCTGGGAGGAGGAGGGGGGCAAGTTTTAACCAGATGTGGACAAGTCTGCGATTCTGGGGAGGGCGGCCAGTGCAGACATGACTGATAGCTAACAAAGGACGAGGTATGAAAGCCGTGCTAGCGGTGGGCGGATACCGCCTGGCAGGGTAAACATACAATGCACAGAGCAGCACATGATGGAGAGGCAGGCATGTTTCAGCAGGGATCCTCATCAGGCGACAAACACCCTCCGCATGCCTTCATGCAAGAACGCCAAAGCAGAGAAATAACCGGTCCCTTCAGCTCCGCGCCTTCCAAGAATGGAGAAGCAGTTCAGCGCATAGCTGGGCGCCATCATAGCAGCAATGCTGCACACACCATGAAATGGCAATTTGGGGATCAGGCGATCGCCACACCACGAATTTCATACAGTTATAGCGACTGGGAGGGGGAATAGTATAACGCAGCCGGGGAGTTTAACGGCAGCAGGGAGAGCCGTCATTCAGATCGCCCTGCGCCCAACTGCCTGGCGGTGAGATAACATGTACCCCAAGACTGAGGCAGGGTTCATACTAATGTTCGCTTGCGCATAACGTATGTGCGAAGTCGCTTACACCGCACATCTGATGAAATTGGACACTGAAAACGCGCTGACTGCTCATCTAACAGAAGTCGTTGGACAATAACACTTCTGCTATAATTTGAAAAAAAGAAAAAAAATGGCATTCCTGTTTTCATATAAGCGGGGGAAGGGGGGGGGGGGGGGGGGAGGGAGGAAAAAAAAAATACAGCATACATTTGCACGTTGCATGTGAATTCCCATTGAATCCTAAGCAATGCAAAAAGAAAAAAAAAATAAAGAAAAGTTTAACTTACCTGGGGCTTCTACGGGCCCCCTCCAGTCACCCTGTGCCCCCCTGCCAAACCGATCCTCCGGTCCCCCGCAGTGAACCATTTTCATTTCTGGCGACTGGCCAGTCGGTGGCCACTGTGCCAGCATGGCCCTGGTGGCTCACGTCCTTAATCACGTGCCCGTCATCGACATGCACGGGATGCTCCCAGCGACTGGAGCGTGGATCGAGGACGTGAGCCACCAAGGCCATGCCGGCGGGCCCGAGGCAGAGGCGAGAGAGGCTCCAGCCTCAGGGCGCAGTGTAGAAGGGGGTGCACAACTCACTCAGCTATCATTCCCCTATTGTGTCTGAAGCAGAGAGAAATGAGAAAAGGGGATACATGGCAGTGACTGCAAGCCAGATAACTAGAAATTAAGGTGTTGGGGGGTTGGGGCCCTGGGGCACCTCTTAGACTAATAGCAATCAGTGTGTGACATCGGGGGTGGAAGGGATTGAGGGGCGCACTTTAGTGTCTCAGCCTTGGGTGCTGGAGGACCTTGTCCCAGCTCTGCATGCAGGCACAGTGGCCACCGACTGGCCAGTCGCCAGTAACAAAACTAGAATCCCCAGGAAGGCCCAGTGCACACCAAAACCGCTAGCAGACATGCAAAACGCTAGAGGTTTTTGAAGCATATTTCAGAGCGATTCTAGGCATGTTTAGAGACGTTTTCTAAACATGCCTGGTGTTTTTGGAGCGTTTTTGTGAAGCAGATTTCATATATTGTTACAGTAAAAGCTGTTACTGAACAGCTTCTGTAGCAAAAATGCCTGGAAAACCGCTCTGATGTAGCGTTTTTCAGAGCGGTTTGAGCTGTTCCTATACTTTACATTGAGGCAGAAACGCTTCTGCAAACTGCAAAAGTGCTACAGGATCCACGTTTGCGGTTTGCTAAAAACTGTGCGCCAGGCTGTAAGAAGCTTTTTTTTTTTTTGCTTTGGGTAAAGGGAGGGTTGACGGAGAAAGAAAAATACGAATCCACTTCCTGCGCAGTACAGTCTAGAGGACGTCCGATGATGTCAGTGCGACCGCGTGAGACGCACGTTGGAGCGCACAAGAGCCCAACCAGGAAGCCGGCCTGGCCAGGCTGGGTGAGCCACCGGAGAAGACCGGGAAGCTCCGGAGCGGCGTCGAGGAAACGTCCTGCCTGCCACGGACTGGAGGAAACCCCAGGAAAATGGATTAGTATTTTATTTTTATTTTTTTTAAGTAGTCCGTGGATCTTCCCTTTAAGGCTCCTTTTAATTAGCTGTGGTTACAGGAAAAAAAATACTAAAAAAACCACAAAAATTTGCATTCGAACATCAGTTTTTTTCAAGGATAGTGTGAACCCTGGCCTGAAAAATTCAACTTGAAGGGAACCTGACGTGAGAGGGATATAGAGGCTGCCAATATTTTATTTCCATTTAAACAATGCAGGTTGCCTGGCTGTCCTGCTGATTCTCTGCCTCTAATACTTTTAACCATAGACCCTAAAACAGCATTCAGATCAGGTGCTCTGACTGACATCTGACTAGATTAGCTGCATGCTTGTTTCAGGAGTGTGATTCAAACACTACTGCAGCCAAAATGATTAGCAGGGCAGCCATGGAACTGATATTGTTAAAAAATAAATAAATATGTGAGCCTCCTCACTTCTGCTCCCCTTTAAAGCCCACCTGAAGCTTAAAAAGGGGGGGGGGAATTTAAAGGACAACTGAAGTGAGAGGGATATGGAGGCTGCCATATTTATTTCTTTTTAAGCAATACCAGTTGCTTGGCTGTCCTGCTGAGCCTCTGCCTCTAATACTTTTAGCCATAGCCCCTGAACAAGCATGCAGCAGATCAGGTGTTTCTAACATTATTGTCAGATTTGACAAAGATTAGCTGCATGCTTGTTTCTGGTGTGATTCACACTACTGCAGCCAAATAGATCAGCAGGGCTGCCAGGCAACTGGTATTGTTTAAAAGGAAATAAATATGGTCTCCATATTCTTCTCATTACAGTTTTCCTTTAAATCGATATGAAATTTTAGTTTTATCATAATTCCCCTTCTTTTCAAAACCACAAGCAAGACACAGCAAATTATTACCCCGACAGCAGCACATGTGTGGAAATGACGACCAGCAGCAGAAATCATGACCAGCAACAGAAATCACGACCAGCAGCTCACACATGGAAATCACGACCAGCAGCAGAAACCACGACCAGCAGCAGAAACCACGACCAGCAGCAGAAACCACGACCAGCAGCAGAAACCACGACCAGCAGCAGAAACCACGACCAGCAGCAAAAACCACGACCAGCAGCAAAAACCACGACCAGCAGCAGAAATCACGACCAGCAGCAAAAATCACGACCAGCAGCAAAAATCACGACCAGCAGCAAAAATCACGACCAGCAGCAAAAATCACGACCAGCAGCAAAAATCACGACCAGCAGCAAAAATCACGACCAGCAGCAAAAATCACGACCAGCAGCAAAAATCACGACCAGCAGCACACACATGGAAATCACAACCAGCAGCAGAAATCACGACCAGCAGCACACACATGGAAATCACGACCAGCAGCAGAAACCACGAGCAGCAGCAGAAACCACGACCAGCAGCAGACACATGGAAATCACAACCAGCAGCAGAAATCACGACCAGCAGCACACACATGGAAATCACGACCAGCAGCAGAAATCACGACCAGCAGCAAAAATCACGACCAGCAGCAAAAATCACGACCAGCAGCAAAAATCACGACCAGCAGCAAAAATCACGACCAGCAGCAAAAATCACGACCAGCAGCAAAAATCACGACCAGCAGCAAAAATCACGACCAGCAGCAAAAATCACGACCAGCAGCACACACATCAAGGCATCGCCACAAAACAAGCAGAATTGAGAAGCACCAGATGCAGCAGTTTGCGGTAACACAGCAGTAGGAGGACATGTGCCCGGGTGGCGGTAACCTGATAGCTTTAGAGAACATCTGTCACCACACCTGCCTGCTCAGACAGCCCTTGTGCTATTAACACTGAACACCAGCAACAGCATGACTTCAAACACTGTCTACTCTACACAGTCTTCTGCGAGGAGGAGTTCCAATCAAAGTGCAGCCAGTTCTGGACTTCCCATTCTCAGGGCTGCTGCACACCAAGAGCGGTTCTGAGCATTCTGAGCTTGCGCTTTGAAAACCGCTTGGCTAATGTATTTGAATGGGATGGATCAAACCAGAGCAATCCGTTTTTCCCCCAAACACAAACTCAGGTCCTGTAGCATTTTTGTTGATTTCTGAGGCGATTCAGCCTCAATGTTAAGTATAGGAAAGTGGAAAATCGCTCTGAAGATGCTAGATCAGAGCGATTCTCCAAGCGTTTTTGTCAGGGCTGTGGAGTCGAGGAGTCGGAGCAATTTTGGGAAGTCTGATTTTTGCACAAAATCCACAGCCATGTTAAGTATTAGACTAAGGAGTCGAAGCCATTTTGGGTACCCGGAGTTGTGGTTTCATAAACCGAGGAGTTGGAGTCGGAAGATTTTTGTACCGACTCCACAGTCCTGGTTTTTGTTACAGAAGCTGTTCAGTTACAGCTCTACTGCAACAAACTATAAAACATTTTTTTGACACCAAAAATGCTTCTCTAAGCAATTTCCATAAGGAATCATTGCACAAGCGCTTTTAAAGCAATTTAAAAAAAAAAAAATCAGTGCTGAAAAAAAATAGCGAAACCGCCCTAGGTGTAATGCTACGTACACACTTGCGATAACTATCGTTCGCTAGGAATGATAATTGAAAGACGAACGATACGGCAACGATCATACACATTTTAACGATCGTTCTCGCAGAAAAGAACGATCAGAAGGAAATGTTGCTTACATATTTATATAAAATAAAAAAACAAAAAACCCACTGACATGGAGTTACAATAGATACAAATATATGATTGTTAACTTGAAAACCAAGTTTAATTGAAATGAGCAATGTAACAATCTTTACGACCGCGCTACAAAGGAAGTACGGAAGCTGGGCAGAATTCAACGCAGGCGCATTGGCCCTTGTAACGATCGTTCTCGGCCGATGTCTGTACACACTATAGTTTTGTAACGATTGTCGGTAGATACGATCCGTCAGGTTGGATATTTCCATCTTCCCGATGTCGTTCTTTTGTCATTCGTGTTAATGATCGTTGGGTAAAGTTTTTTCCCGGATTGTCAGCGGAACGATCGTTAATGAGCTGTTTCAAACGACCGTAGTCGCCAGTGTGTACGCAGCATTAGGCTCTTAAAGGGCAATTGTACTAACAGGGATATGGAGGCTGCCATATTTATTTCCTTTTAAGCATTACCAGTTGCCTGGCTGTCCTGCTGATCCTCTGCTTCCAATAATTTAAGCCATAGACCCTGAACAAGCATGCAGCAGATCAGGCGCTTCTGGCATTATTGTCAGATCTGACAAGATTAGCTGCCTGTTTCTGGTGTGATTCAGACACAAATGCAGCCAAACAGATCAGGACTGCCAGGCAACTGCTATTGTTTAACAGGTAATACATATGGCAGCCTTAATATTCTCAGTTGTCCATTAAGTAGACTAATGCCAAATCTGCATGGAAGGGGGAAGTCATTTGCCTCTCACTGACCATTTCTAGTCGCCTATTCCAGACACAAAATGGTTTCCTCGTCCTCTGCAGATGTGACAATGGAAAGGCTTCTTGATTAGAAGATGTCAAAATGCATTTGCAACACATGCAAATATCTCGATAAGGAGCCCTTCACCAGCCATCCCACCAAGCTAGTGATCCATTACAGGCAAATCATGTCTAGCTGATGCAGACTTATGCAAATTATGTATGCAAATTTATGTAGCTTGTAAGTGGACCCCTCAAAGCCAAAGTGAATTGGTCCACTTACAAGCTGCATACATTTACATACACATCTGGCACAACCCTGTATCCACTGTCAATTATTTGCATTCCACTGACCACCCCTTCACAATATGATCAAAATAAATGCAATTTTTTTTGTTTGTTTTTTCAAAGGAAATTATTGGTTATAATTCAAAAAGTCTACCAGGGAGGCAAAATACACTATACGCCATCACAATTGACACAAAGTTTCCACTGTGCCAATATACTAAAATCATTACAAACTATCAATAATATGATCCATAATGAATTATACAAGCAATCATTCATATAACATTGTACCATTACAGGGAACATTCAGGCCTCATTCACACCTAAAATCGAAAACGCAAACATTTTGCGTTTTTGTGAGTTCCCCAGCCCCCCCCCCCCCCCCCCCCCGGCTCTCTACTGCGCGCTGCGTTTCTGGTAAAGAAAAAAAAAGGTTTTTCTAAGCGCTTTTCCAGAGCGGTTTTATAATTCAGTGAACTCTTGGACCCGGAAAAGAATAAACAAACAATGTATTTATTCTCGAAAACAAGAATGCAATCGCAGCATAAAGCGGTTTTGTGAGCGTTTATTGCTCTTCCTATACCTTCCATTATAGTAAAAACGCCCCAAAAATGGTCCAGGAACCGCTTTGCTGAACGCATAGAGCACGAATTGTGCCGATATGAACCTTCTCAGAGATTCATTGCACAAGCGATGTGTGCGATTTTAAAATCCACCCGCGCTTGAAAAAAGGCAGAAAACGCCCCTACAGTGAACGGGCCCTTAGGGCCCTTAGTTTCCACTAACTACAGTGTTCTCCCCAGGCTCTTTTAGCCGGGTGCTCCACCCGGCTAGTTTTGGTGAGCACCCGGCTATCATCAGCTCACCTCCTCCTATGCTGTAAGCAGAGTTATGCAAAGAAGTGCTGGCCCTGCATTCCCTCATCTCGACAACCCCCCCCCCCTCCCCCCGGCTAGTTTTTTAATGCCACCTGGCTGGGAAACAATTCTGGGGAGAACACTGAACTACCAGTTCACAATGCAAATTTTCGCATTACAAATGTAACTAATGAATGTCAATGGAGTAATTTCCATTGAATGTGAATTTGCGCATGCGGTTCGATGCAGAAAAAAACAATATGGATTGCATGCTGCAGATTTCTGCATCACGCATTCGTTTCTCATGTAATGATTGATGGATGCATACGAAAATTTGCATAAAACACAAAAATGTGCATACAGGAAGAAAAACACACACAAAAATATAATATCCTAGTGGAAATAGACCCTAGTAGACCTCTCGCATTTTTGTCACCATTTTATGATATGTTTTCATGAGACAACACTGAAGAGGTTACACTTTGATACAATGTAAAGCCGTCAGTGTACAGCTTGTGTAACAGTAACTTTGCTGTCCCATCAGAATAACTCAAAAGCTACAAATGTCTAAACCTCTGGCAACAAAAATAGAGTACATTCCTAAGGGAAGAATGTCAAAATTCTGCCCAATTAGACGTTTTCCCTCCCTGAGGTCATGTTACTCGTTCCTGTTACAAGGTCTCAGGTGTGAATGGGGAGCAGGTGTGGTAAATTTGGTGTTATCTCTCTCACACTGTCCTACCAGCAGTTCAGACATTTGTAGCTTTGTTTTGTGTTATCTTGGTGGGACAGCAAAGTTACACCGTTATATAAAGCTGTACACTGATTACTTTACATTTGGCTCTATTCACAATTAGAGATGTCGCGAACGGTTCCCGAACCGGTCGCCGGCAAACATCTCAGTCTCTCTGTGCTATGTACTACTTCCGGGTCGCTATGACCCAGAGTAGTACGCCTGCGCTGGCACGGCGGTGCGCGTCCTAGATCGCGCTCCTGTTGCCGGGCACTTTCTGCGCATGTGCGTGACGTCATGAGTGACATCACGCTCATGCGCAGAGAGTGCCCGGCAACAGGAGCGCGATCAAAGACGCGCACCGCCAGGCCAGCGCAGGCGTACTACTCCGGGTCATAGCGACCCAGAGGTAGTACACAGCACAGAGAGATTCGCCCGGCGAACGACTCGGGCCATCTCTATTCACAATCACACATGCGGTAAGAGATTTTTTTTTTTTACCACTACCGGTATATTACTGCCAGTGAGAATTCCCGTATTTTCTCCCAATTCACTACAATGTTTCCGCATGCGGGAACAATGCGTGAAAAAACTGGGGAAACATACGCAAATACAGTAACCACGCAGATACAAAAAAATTGCCATTAAAAAAAAAAAAAAATTAAAAATTAAAGGAAAAAAAAAAAATTCCAGCAAACAGCGCTCAAGGCTCCAGACTCAATTCAAGTCAATGGGAAGCAAAATATATCACCAAGTACTAGTAGGTGATATAAAATTAGTAGTTAAAGGGACTCCGAGCACCTCTTATGGGAATGCCTTTAAGACTGACCAGTACTGCAAAGTACTTAAAGGGACACTTAAGTCAAACAAAAAATTATGAGTTTTACTCACCTAGGGCTTCCAATAGCCCCCTGCAGCTGTCCGATGCCCTCGCCGTCTCCCTCCGATCCTCCTGGCCCCACCGGCAGCCACTTCCTGTTCCGGTGACAGGAGCTGACAGGCTTCCAGACACATTAGCACCCTCTATGCTGCTATATGGTATATGATATATGCTATAGCAGCATAGATGGCGCTATTGTGGCCAGGAACGCGAAGAATCACTCGCGTCCCCAGCTTGTCAGCTACTGTCACCGAAACAGGAAGTGGCTGCCGGCGGGGCCAGGAGGATCGGAGGGAGACGGCGAGGGCACCGGACAGCTGCAGGGGGCTATTGGAAGCCCCAGGTGAGTAAAACTCATTTTTTCTTTTTGACTTAAGTGTCCCTTTAAAGATGCATACCTTTCTGTAGCTTGTGCTCTCCTCTTTCATTTGATGCCTGAATCGCCATTTTAAACCAAATAGTTTTCATTCGATTTAAATGTAAAAGTCATGGCTGCCATCTTGGCTATGATATAACGCCCGGGTCACCCCTGTCTTCTCTGTTAAGGCGCCCATACACCTAACGATTTTCCCGCCGATATACAGCAGATTTGATCACTGTGATCAAATCTGCTGTGAAATCGTTGCGCAAACGCTGACAGAACGATCGATTTCCGTCTGAAATAAATCGTTCCCGTCGGTTCGTCCATGCGGAAGATTTCACCCGATCGCCGGCGGCTCGGGAGTGCGTGGATAGCGGCGTTTGAATGTTCGACGACCGATGCAATACAGCGGCAATACATTACCTGCTCTGGCCGGCACGTGTCCCCTGGTCTCCGCTGTCCCTTTTCCGTGCTCGCCTGCTCCAGCTTCACTGAACTTCCTGTCCCGGCAGGATGTATAAACAGTAGAGCGCCCTCTACTGTTTAAACTTCCCCGGCAGGAAGTTCAGTGAAGCTGGAGGAGCCGAGCACGGAGAAGGGACAGCGGAGACCAGGGGACACGTGCCGGCCAGAGCAGGGGACACGCGCCAGCCGGATCAGGTAATGCGCCCGGCTAACGGAAAAGTACCCAAATTTGCATCAACTCAAAGTTATTTTCATCTACTTGACCATCACTGGTGTGTACAGCATAATCTCGCTATAGTAAACCCTGATATAGTAAAAGTTCGGGTCTAGTAAACTAAATGTCCAGGTTCCGGCCAAGCACCATTATAAGTATATGGGAGTAACACCTGGTATAGTAAACTAATATAATAGAACTGTGATAGTAAACCAGTTTTCTGGCCCCTTCGGTATTCTGTAAGCAGCAACAGTGGAAAGTGGGCGGGGCATGCATCATACATCAGTCAGAGACCCATGAGCCGTGGTCGGTGGGTGGGGCTGGCAGCCACTTGTAGCCTGCTTGTTATCTGCACGCTACTCTGGGCCTGCTTGTATTACCTCATAAGACCAGCCGGTGAGACCTATGCTTCCTGGGTAAGCTGCTGCCTGATAACTGAGGGAACTGCCCAGCCACTGTGACTTGCTTGTGCATGGCTGCAGTGCTACAGTATCACCCAAGCTGCAGAAAAATGAGGTCAGAGGTACACTCTTATCAGTACTGTACCTGCATTAACTTCTGAGACCCATACTTCCTGTGCATTTGCATGCAAATCCCTGCATATTGAGCTCTGTGATCTAGCTTAGATGTGGTCTGTGCTCGCTTGCTGAATCAATGAAAAAAAAGAAAAGGACTCCCAATTATAGACCGAATTAAGACCCAGTACTATAGTACACTTTGGCTATCATTCATAAAAGTGTTGTCGGTAACAAAAATCTGTGCAGGAAAATACCGCTGTCGGTATTTCAGCCTTCTGGGTGTAAAAGGTATTAAAAAGGTATTACTTTTACAAGACTGTTTTTTTTTTTCTACCTACATAGCCTTCTGGGTGGTCATTCATAAAAATGTTTCTAGTTGCGATAGGAGTGCGGAGATCTTCTGCTGTAGGCTAGTGTTAGGCTGTCCGTTGGCATGCGGAAATAGGAGAAGCTGGCCGAGTCCCTCCATGCGGTGTTCTCTCTGCTGCTGCTTGGGAGGCCTGTCCCATTCACTTACATGTACTCCGAATGCTTATCGCTAATCCCCATCCGCATACCGCTTGCGTTAATTTTTATAAATTTACATTTTGTTACATTTCCGCATAGAATCACCGCAGAATGCGGTAATTTATCGCTCTGCTCGGGAAAGTCAGCTTCGCATGCGGTAACAGCCTTTATGAATACACATTTTGCTCAGTGCTCGGTAAAGTCGGCTGTTTTTAGCATTTCCGCATGCAGGAACGCTTTATGAATGATAGCCTTTATGTGCTTGAGTATGACCATTTCTGATATAGTAAACTACATTTCCCGGTCCCTTGGAGTTTGCTATAAAGGGACTCTGCCGTAGAGGCAATGCGCAGTGCGAGTGAGCTCACTGGAGAAGCAGAAAGTTTGGGATTAGGATGCTTGGCTTTCAGCAGACAGTAATCCCTTCCTGAGACTTCTCCTGCGAAACACAGCATGGAAAATCATTCCCGTCCACAGATCAGGCAGGAAGTCTGCGCTGAACGCTGTCTGATGATCTTTCCATATAAGCTGACCCCACATTGTGCCTGTGCTGCTCACAGCAGAGGAGGAAAAAGCCACAGGCCTGGCTGTATATAGGACAGAAGCAGCAAGCTCGATATTCCCCAGTACAGATGCTCATTGAGATGCAAAGTATTCCAGATTAACGCGGACCTGAACTACAGCTGAAACAAATCCTGCAAAAAATATGCAGTGTCTACTTCCTGTTTTCATGGAAGCTAACATCCTGTGTTAACAAAATAGCTGCTCTGCCAAGGCAGATAGCTGACACAGCTGAGAGATCAAATTACAACTTGTGATTAGTTGCAGATGAGGTGGGGAATTAGACAGGCTAAACTCTCTAAACTCGCTAATTGGCGGGGGTGGAAGAGAGACTTATCCACAGGTCGGTCTATCAGAGGCAATTCCTCTTAAGGCTGCCATACACTGGTAGATTGCCACCAGATCGACCAGCAGATAGATACCTTCTGTGATCGAATCTGATCAAAGAGGGATCTATTGGCTGCCTACACTGCATACAGATTTTGAATCGATTTCACTATGAAACCGATTCACAATCTGTGGAGCTGCCGCCGCCTCCCCCTGCATACATTACCTGATCCGGCCGGCGTGAGTCCCCAGGTCTCCGCTGCCTCTTCTCCGCTCCACTTTACTTCCTGTCGGGGGAAGTTTAAACAGTAGAGGGCGCTCTACTGTTTAATTAAACTTCCCGGACAAGTGAAGCCAGCCGGAGTCCTGGAGCCCAGCGCGGAGAAGAGAGCAGAGACATTGGGGACACGCGCCGGCGGAACAGGTAATGTATTACTGCTAGCGTCGGTCGGACATTCGAACGCCGCTATCGACGCACTCCCGACCCGCCGGCGATTGAATCTTCCGTGCGGACATATCGACGGGGACGATCTATTTCAGACGGAAATCGGTCGTTCAGTCCGCGTTTGAGCAACGATTTCACAGCAGATTTGATCACAGTGATCGAATCTGCTGTATATAATAATAATGGCAGTATTTGTATAGCGCCTTTCTCCTGTCGGACTCAAAGCGCTTGCGAGGCAGCCACTAGAGCGCACTCAGTAGGCAGTAGCAGTATTAGGGAGTCTTGCCCAATGAACTCCTTACTCAATTACTGGCTTACTGAACAGGCAGAGCCGAGATTCGAACCCAGGTCTCCCATGTCAGAGGCAGAGCCCTTAACCAGTACACCATCCAGCCACTGCTATATCTGCTGCGACATCTTGTGGTTGATTTACTATACTGCAGGTTAAGGTAACTATTTTGTTAAAGTGAACCCGAGGTGAGAGTGATATGGAGGCTGCCATATTTGTTTCCTTTTAAGCAATACCAGTTGCCTGGCAGCCCTGCTCATCTCTTTGGCTGCAGTAGTGTCTGAATCACACCAGAAACAAGCATGCCGATAATCTTGTCAGATCTGACAATAATGTCAAAAACACCTGATCTGCTGCATGCATGTTCAGGGGCTATGGCTAAACGTATTAGAGGCAGGGGATCAGCAGGATAGCCAGGTAACTGGTATTGCTTAAAAAGAAATAAACATGGCAGCCTCCAGATCACTCTCACCTTGGGTTCACTTTAAACCTCCAACACTAGCAAGCTGGTGCATGGGAGCAGCTGACAGGCGGTGAACTCTGTCTTCAACCTCCTGTGGAAAATGATTCATTTCTCAAATGTATACAACTTGAAAATGGCCAATGGCATGAAGGTGAGATGGGATTGGTCAATTTACAAGCTGCATAAATAGCAAAACATGCACTCGGCAAGTGTCAAGATGGAAATATAAACAATAGTTTAAAAAAATCATTGGTGGTGATAATATTCTCCCAAAGCAATCATTAGTAGGGCGGTCGGAAATGCCAATTTCCGATTCTGCAGAAATTCTGATTTCCGCCAATGCCGAATGCTGATTCCGCGGATTTAAGAACGGTTTTCAATCATTTGCTCGATTGCTTCGTGTATGACCGCTAAAAATGAGCCTGTAACCTAACGGATTTGAGACTGAGCCAAAAAACCCCAGTGGCTGCTGGTTAATACACCAGCTGCTGACTAATTCCTTATGCTAGGTACACACAATGCAATGTCCCGTCAGATCAACAGGCAATCTGATGAAAAACTGCATCCTGTGTACATGTCCAAACTGCTCCCGATCGATAACGGGATCGATTTTCAGATCACCAATTTGAGTCCCATTATCAAATGGAATCAGATTGGACAAGTCGGAAATAGTGTGTGCAACTTGTCAATCTAACCGGAAGTTGCAGCGAGTGTACCCAACATAAGCAGCTGATACATCAAGACAAGATGATATACTCTGTACAGCGCTGCAGAAGACGTCGGCACTATATAAATACTAAATAATAATAATAATAATAATAATAATAATAATCATGACAGGCAAGTAACAGACATTTTATCTCTGACGTGGAATAAAGATGGCAGCCCCCATAGTCACCTCACTTCAAGAGGTGGGAGCACACTTGTCTGTCAGTTTCCTGTGTGCGGTTTCTGCACACCACGTGTGTCTGTATGTGGGAAACTCTGCACATTTTTCCACAGAAGCTAATAAAGGGGCTGGTTCACACTATGAGCCATTGCACTCAGTTTGCCCATCACCAGTAATTGGCAAAGCGCCACAGCTGTGTCCTCACTGCAGCGCTTTCATTTTAAGAAAACCGAAAACGTGCTACAGGTACCATTTTTAGAGTTTTTGGAATCTGCATAATGCACGTTAATTTAAAAAACAAAACAAAAAAAAAAACCTTTGCAGTGTAAGGGCTCAAACCCACTAGAGTGATTAGTACTTTTCCGTTAGCCGGGCGCATCCACTAGGTGGTGATAATTATTATTCCCCCTACAGGCCGCCATGGATAGCAGGGAAAGATGCAATTCTGGTTGAGTTTTATCGCCACCTAGTGGATGCGCCCGGCTAACGGAAAAGTACCGATCGATTTTCTGAGCGTTTAGGGAGCAATTCAAACCACTAGCGATTTCCCTAAACGCTCAGCTAACGTTAATGGATGGGCCAAATTCTACTGAAGCGATTGCGAATACCAAATCGCAAAACACAGGACATACAGCATTTTTTTCCCGTGTTTAGTGTTAGCATTTCTGCAATGTAAAGTATGTAAACGCTGACGTTAATCACTCATCAAAGCCTACACAGAGCAAATTTGCTAGCGTTTTTACATTACTGCACACTGTAACAAAATTGAAAGGACCAATCAGAATTAAAACCACTAATCACTACACAACGACTGGCAAATTGATTACACGGTTTAAAATTGCTACTGAAAACGCTCATACAAAACGCTAACTATTGTGATTAGCGATAGAGTTTTGTAGTGGCTTCCAGGCCTTAAATCGGACCCAAACTAAACATTTTTTTTTTTAATTCAAAATATTTAGTTGCACCACTCTGACACATACAAAGATAAATAAACACTCCTTCAAGCCTATGAGCATTTCAGTGCATGCTTTTCACCCTTCTCTTTCCATAACCAGGGTTATACAGGTGGCAGCCATTACTTCTGAGCTTAGTAGGAGGTTTTAGATCATGGGTGTGTTTGTCACCAGCTACCCTCCCTCACAGGGGCGTTGTCTATATGAAATCTCACACAAGCTGAGATCACCTCCCCTGTGACATCATCAGTAGCAGCCTGTGCTTTGTTTTTGTTTTTTTTATCTCCTCCACCAGTCTGCCGGATTCTGTCCCGGCAATATGAAAGGAAGGGAAGGGTTCCTCCAAAAAATGTAAAATATTTTATATTTGTCATCAAGCAGCTGAAAAAGGCTGCTATTTATTATTATAAGTTAGAAAATAGATTTTATTTCTAAAATCTTGTATTTTTAATTTGGGTCCACTTTAAGTGTGCACTAGCCCATTGATTAACATTAGTTCCCTGTTTTCCAATGCAGAAAACATGCATGAAGACAGACAAGTGTGCTCCCAGCCTGCTGCAGAAACGGACTGAACCATAGCTCTGCACGGGTCTTATCAGGTATGAAGGGAAAAAATAAGTTTGTATGTTCTCCCCGTGTTTGAAAAGGTTTCCTGTCACATCCCAAAACCATACACATCCGTTAAAGGGAACCTAAAGCTAGAGTGATATAGAGTCTGCCATATTCGTTTCCTTTTAAACAATACATATTGCCTGGCTATCCTGGTGATCCTCTGCCTTAAAGGGACACTTAAGTCATCCCAAAAAAAAATGAGTTTTACTCACCTGGGGCTTCCCATAGCCCCCTGCAGCTGTACGGTGCCCACGGCGTCTCCCTCCGATCTTCCTGGCCCCGCCGGCAGCCACTTCCGGTTTCGGCAACAGGAGCCGACAGGCAGGTAACACAATAGCGCCCTCTATGCTGCTATATGATATATACTCTATGCTAATAGCAACATACAGGACGCTATTGTGGCTGGGAGCGCGAAGAATCCCTTGCGTTCCCTGCTCCTGTCGCCGAAACCGGAAGTGGCTCCCGGCGGGGCCAGGAAGATCGGAGGGAGACGGCGTGGGCACTGTACAGCTGCAGAGGGCTATTGGAAGCCCCAGGTGAGTAAAACTCATTTTTTTGGGATGACTTAAAGGACTACTGTAGGGGGTCAGGGGAAAATGAGCTGAACTTACCCGGAGCTTCTAATGGTCCCCCGCAGACATCCTGTGCCCGCGCAGCCACTCACCGATGCTCCGGCCCCGTCTCCGGTTCACTTCTGGAATTTCAGACTTTAAAGCCGGAAAACCACTGCGCCTGCGTTGCCATGTCCTCACTCCCGCTGATGTCACCAGGAGCGTACTGCGCAGTCCCAGTACGGTCTGCGCCTGCGCAGTACGCTCCTGGTGACGTCAGCGGTAGCGAGGACACGGCAACGCAGGCGCAGTGGTTTTCAGACTTTAAAGTCTGAAATTTCAGAAGTGAACCGGAGGCGGGGCCAGAGCATTGGGGAGTGGCTGCACGGGCACAGGATGTCTGCGGGGGACCATTAGAAGCCCCGGGTAACTTCAACTCATTTTCCCCCGACCCCCTACAGTATCCCTTTAAGTGTCCCTTTAAATACTTGTAGCCATAGACCCTGAACAAGCATGCAGATCAGGCGCTCTGACTGAAGTATGACTGGAGTAGCCACATGCTTGTTTTAGGTGTGAGATTTAGTCACTACTGCAGCCAAAGAGTTCAGCAGGGCAGCCAGGCAACTGATATTGCTTAAAAAGGAAATAAATATGGAAGCCTCATTTAAGGCACCCTTTAACTAGCAGGGGTTAAAATGCGCACTCCACTGAGGACAGTCAGCGACATGGACGCTGTAACGGATTACAGAAGAGGTCATACAAAAATAATTAGCTTTTTGAATCGGATTAGTGAAGGCATAACGTAAAACTTGACTTTTTGGGGGCGAAGAGGGGGTGGTCTATACTTACAAAATTATGAATCTGTCCATTAATTGCTGAGCACTGAGTGGTTACCAAGTTTAACTGTTTTTCTTCTTGTTCTACAGCGGGGGGCTCGTTCCATAGATCATAATCTGCCGGTAGATTGCAAAGGACCCCTCGTCTGATGCATGTGCTGCAGATGTGGCTTGCAGCTGACGGCAGATTCTACCTGGTAGATCACATTCCATTTGTAATCTTTGAAGAAGCTCTCAAGCTGAAAAAGTGTGGGCCCCTCTGCAGCACTACAGGAATTGGATCAGATCTTTGAGCAAGACCACACACACATCCAATTTAAATTGGCAATTAGGATAAACGTGATGGGATTGGCAGAAAATAAACCTCGCTGAAGTCCCAAATCAACTAAACAATTCTAATAATGATCAATCAACGACAATTTCGATAGAAAGTACAGATTGGTTTGTTGATGGTGAAATAATGTATGAAGTATGACATTTCCAAATGCATTTATCTGATCGCTCAGGGAATTCTTCACTGAAAATCGTACGGTAATGTGGGCACCTCAACAGTGCAACATTAATAGATTAAAATTCTAACAATCACCTGACATGTATCAATCATTCGACTTCCAAATCTGCAGAGTTTGTATGTTTTCCCTGTGTCTCTGTGTTTCCTCCAGGCACTCTGGTTACCTCCCATATTCCAAAAACATACAGATAGGGTCAATTGGCTTCCCTCTAAAATTGGCCCTAGACTATGATGGACATATGACTACAGAGTGTGAGCTCTGACGGACAGTTAGTGACAAGACAATATGCTCTGTACAGCGCTGCAAAACATGTTGGCGCTATAGAAATACTAAATTATAATAATCTGATTAGTTAGGGCAAACGATCCAGATCAATCCACAGGGAAGATTTTATTAAATTCCACATCCCATATCATATCATTAGCCTACTAATCTGATTAGGCTTGTGCAGAAATCTGGTGCAGCCACTACTCAATGGAGCAAAGCACAAAAGTCATCAAAAGTTAAATCCTAAAAAAAAAAAAAGTTCATCTCTAGCCTCGATCCCAGACGCAGTGCTGATTGCAATCAGTGTAGCGGACATTCCAACCCCCACAATCTGTAACAGCAGCCGGTGATTTACCTGCATGGGCCGCCTGTACAGCACTGCACGTCCCCGGCGAGCCTCATCCAACAAGGAATCCTTATATACTCCGTGCAATCAATGAGATCAGAGAGTCCCCCGGCTACACGATCCAGCGATCAGTCCCGATCCCGATCAGATCCCCCGATCCCCAGCCAGATCCCAGTCCCGGGCACAGCACCTCTGCCTCGCATCGCAGGCTGCGGAGTTCAGACTGGAAGTCTGGAGAGAGGGAGAGAAGAGGAGGGGACCTGGGCTGGTGACTCGCGAGGGGAGGCGTGGCCAGGGGAGGGGGCGTCACTCTGCCATCAGAGAATGGAAGGATACACGGCTGCCGTGACGTCACAGGGCTGGAATCCCTGGAATGTGCAGCCAGTGTGGAGGGAAAGGGGGTGTCCACAGAAAGCCCCCCCTGGAGGAGAGAGGGAGCACGACAACAACAAGGCACATGGAGGGAACCTGCTGGAGGAGGGAAAGCCTGCACTCCACAAGCAGGGCTCCCAATTGTCCCATTTTTAGAGGGACAGTCCCTCTTTGGGAACTAAAGCCCTCTGTCCCTCTTTCTTCCTCATTTGTCCCTATTTCAGGCCTTGTTCACATTGCGTTCCACTCGCGTGGCCGTTAGCGTTCAGCGGAGTTTGACGCGTGTATTTTTTCCCGGCGCTTTGGTGGGCGATTTGTTTTTTGTGCTAAGCTGTTTTTAAAGAATTTTTCCCGAGCGGTTATTTAATTCACTCCCTGACACAAGTCTGGAAGTGAACTCTTTGACCCGTAAAATAATAAATACAATGTATTTATTCTTAAAAACGCAAATGCAATTGCTGCACAAAGCGATTTTGTGAGCGTTTAGCATTTCTCCTATACCTTCTAATGAGGCGATGGTACACGCAACGCTTTGCTACCCGCAAAGCGCACGACCGGCGCTGATATGAACCTTCTCATAGATATTCATTGCACAAGCGTTCGGGGGGGGGGGGGGGGGGGCTTGGGGGGAGGGAGTATTTAAAAAGAAAAATCTATATATGTATTTTTGTACTGAAAAATGGGTTTTATGGCAGGTGCACACCTAAAAGCGCTGGCATAATTGCAAACACTGAGGCTTTGTTCATACCTAAAATCGACATTGCTGACGCCATCAGTTTTTGATTTTTTTTTGCCTCCCGGCGCTTACCTGTGCGCTGCGATTTTTTTTATAAAGCGCTTTTCTAAGCGCTTTTGCAGAGTGATTCTGTTTTTTCACTTCCTGACGTCCGGGGGAAAGAGTTCACTTCCTAGCGAGCTCTTTCCCCCGGAAATGAATACATGCAATGTATTTATTCATGAAAGCGCTGGAGAAATCGCTATACAAAGCGTTTTTTTTTCAAGTGATTTGCGATTTCCCTATGCCTTCCACTGAGGTAAATTGCCCCAAAAATGGTTCAGGCAGTGCTTTGGTGAGCGGGATTAGAGGCGTGGCAGGGGCGTGTCTTGAAGTCCCTCTTTCTTATCTTAAAAAGTTGGGAGGTATGCAATAGGCAGGGCTGACAGGTCCACAGGCACTGGAGCTGTTCCCACCATCACCGTTGTTCGATATCGCTGACCTATGCTGTGGCACAGTTAAGGTGGCCATACATACATCTATCGGCTTGGTGGCTGATCGACCATCTGAATCGATAATTATTATCGAATAAAAATCAGTGCCGCCACAAGCATGCTGAAATTCGTCGTACGTATTGATCGGACATGTTGGCGGTAACAGCATGTGGTATTGCAAGCGACGAAACCCCCTAGCTGCTGTTCCTCCCAAATGTTATATGTACCTGCCCCCCCCCCCCCCCCCCTTCCCCGGTAAACATGCAAAAACGTGGGCCGGGAAACTTGGGCATATACTGTGTTTGCATGCACGACAAAATGTTTTGTCTCCCATGAACCGTCTCTGCTAATTGCTAAAGCATAATACACACATCCAATTTTGGATGGCCAATTTTACCACCTCCATGCAGTATTATAATTATTATTATTTAGTATTTATATAGCGCCAACATCTTCCGCAGCGCTGTACAGAGGATATAGTCTTGTCATTTAACTGTCCCTCAGACAGAGCCGGTACTAGTAACAATGGGGCAAAATTATCCCCGGGGCCCCCCAATAGACACCCCCAATCAAAAATCGGTAGTAGGGACACTTTGTTGCAACCAAATTTCCACCATCAGCCCCTGAGGCCGGGGCTTACACCACCTGGCTCAGCCGAAGATTCTGCAGGGGCACAACAGTTACGTTGGGGGGAGACACCTTGGGGGCCCCTACAGGCTCTGAGGCCCTAGGGCAATTGCCCCCTTTGCCTCTATGGTAGCGCTGGCCCTGCCCTCAGAGGAGCTCACAATCTAGTCCCTACCATAGTCCTATGTCTATGTATGTGTCGTGTAGTGTACGTATCGTAGTCTAGGGCCAATTTAGGGGAAGCCAGTTAACTTATCCTGTTCAAAAAAAGAAAATGGTGCGGGCACTAGATACAGATACAGCATGCGGTGGTACACAACCTGGCCCAATCACCGGTGCTCATGGCAGAAACAGATATCTTGTAAACAATGTAGCGAAGTCCGGACACTAGGTAAAATTGCAGGCTTTAATTATCCCATAGGAAAGAAGTGTACAAAAAGGCTAAACGTTACCATACAGCGGGGGCACCAGTCTGCAGCCTTACAGCCGTTTCTCGGACTTCCGCTTCCTCAGAGACCAATTGGCAGAGTGACAGGTCATTAATCTTTCTGCACCAATTATCACACAAATAATGTAAATAAAAATTTGACTTTCAAGCAAAAAATGCCTTTGAAAATCATTTTGTAATTTGTTTGTGATTTTTTTGAGGGTTTTTTTTGCAATTTTTAACTTTAAAGATGGAGGGGGGGGGGGGGGGGGGAAGGGGTTTGCTTTTAAAGGTATAACTTGCTCTTAACTCATTAAAGGTAATTTCACATTTCCAAATATGCAATGTATTTTTACAAATATATTTTCAAAATCGAAAAGGGCATTTTCAATGCGAAAAGACTAATGCGAAAATCTGCAAGCAACACTATTTTTGGCTCAGGTACACTTTAAAAGTGTAACTGTCGGGCATAAAATCAAAAATCAATTCTTTATTTTTATCTGGTAAACAACAAGTAATAAGGATGCTAATCAGGCAATCCAAAAGTTACAATCACTTTTACTTTTCTTGTTGATAAATGATCATTGCCCAGTTTACCTGACTTATTTGTTAAACACAAAACTTGGTACACAAAAAGGAAGTTGCAGGGCATGCTGGGCTCAGCATGCCCTGCAACTTCCATTTAGTGTACCAAATTGTGTGTGTACCAAATAAGAGTCAGGTAAACTGGGGAATGATCATTTATCAACAAGAAAAGTAATAGTGATTGTAACTTTTTTATTGCCTGGTTAGCATCCTTATTACTTGTTGTTTACCAGATAAAAATAAAGAATTGATTTTTGATTTTATGCTCAACAGTTACACTTTAAATAATGTATTCACAAAAGTTAAAAAAAAAAGTGAATTAAAGGATTATTATAGAAAAATGTAATGACAAAAAAATGAACATAATGTTCATAACAAATAATAATAGTAGTAGCGTAATCTGGTGCACCATTCCCTCTCTGTTTATCCATCACCAACCTATTCCATGGTGCTGTGCAGATAAATATTTTACAGGTAAGTTACATGGACGGATGAGGGCAATATTATCAATGAAATCATGATTCGATGGCCGGTTTCACACTGCGGATTGGCGGTAATGGCGCAACCCGGCAGCTGCACCACATCGCCAAAAACAGGCCTTCGTGGATTACCACGTTAATACGCAGTAATTCCCGTCTGGCAGCTGGCTAAGCTAAAAGTGACACTTCCTGTGGCCAAAGGGATCATGAGTGCAGGGAGCGTATTGGTAAAATACGCTTAGCGCATGCGTGACTCATAAAACTTGCTGTGGTCATTTTAAAAACACACGTCACCATAGACTTACATTACTTACGGTACACCGCAAGTCGCAGCAGGAGCCGCACAGTAACGTAGGTAAGCGGTTTCATTACTTCCGGTGCATACATATGAATTCGCCGCCAGGTGACTTGGGTGCAGGATACAGCCGATATACAGCTTACCCTGCTCCTGCACAATGTTTTAGCTTCTGTAACTAAAATAATCTAATAATTATGAGTTTCACTGCCTGGAATATGCTGAGATGTCCCAGAGCAATATTTTAACTATTTCTGCCGCTCGGACGTGAAGCTCACATCGGGGTGGCTGTTCTGCTGCGGTGTCGCGTTTCGGCGCGCTCCCGCACGCGATCGCAGGCGCGCCCCTGTGGTGTCCTCCGGTAGCCCTGGGATCAGTGAACGGGAACATGGTTCCCGATCACCGATCCGTCTCCCCAGCAGAAAAACTGAAGCGCTCTTACAAGAGGCTTCAGTCTTTCTGCACGTAAAATTTTCCGCGTCCTCCTTGTGCTTCCGCTTAGCTAGAAGCACAAGGAGGGAAAAAGAATTTCAAGGTGGCCATCTTGAGGCCAAATAGTAAAACTACATCTACATATTTTTTGCATTACAATTTACACATATAATAACATTAAAAATTAACTGTTTATTTCCCACACCAAAATATTACCCAAATAAAATTTTTAATGGAAAAAAAAATTACAATAATAAAAAAAAAAAAATACATAAATAGATGCTTTAAATGGTAGTAATTATTAACCTCCTTGCCGTTATAAAAAATTAGGCAAGGAGGCAGCGCTGCACTTTTTTTTAATTTATTATTTTTTTAAATCATGTAGCGAGCCCAGGGCTCGCTACATGATAGCCGCTGAGCGGCGGCATCCCCTCACCCAGCGAACAGAGTATGCAGGAAATCCCGTTGAGAACGGGATTTCCTGCAGGGCTTCCCCGGTCGCCATGGCGACCGGGCGGGATGACGTCACCAACGTCATGGACCTCGTGACGTCAGAGGGAATCCCGATCCGCCCCTTAGCGCTGCCTGGCACTGATTGGCCAGGCTGCGCAGGGGTCTGGGGCGGGGGGGGGCTCGGCGCGGCGGGTAGCGGCGAATCGGCGGCGATCGCGTACTACACGCAGCTAGCAAAGTGCTAGCTGCGTGTAGGAAAAAAAATTATGCAAATCGGCCCAGCGGGGCCTGAGAAATCCTCCTGCGCAGGTTACCCCGAACTGTGTTCGGGATAACCGGCAAGGAGGTTAATAAACTGTTCCCCATTCCCTTCTTGCATCTCTGACACTGGAGTCGCCATTGGCAGGTTTTGGTGCGCCGTATCAATTGTTATGTATAGAGTGCTTGGGGGGCCCAATGTAAAACTTGCACTGGGGCCCAGAGCTCCTTAGCGACGCCACTGCAAAAGAACGATAATCGCATTTCAAGCAACAAAAACATAGCATGTCTTTTTAGTTAAAGCTACGTAATTATATTGTTTTATTGGGTATATCGTGGCCTGGATAAACAGGAACATTAACCAGAATAGTTGCATGTTCACATAATACCCATTTCAGGCCTGAAGCGCACTAATAAATCCCTGCCTATTGAGATAAAGTAATTGCATGCCTGATTCTGGGGGTGTCTGGGGTGTCAACCCCCTGAGGTCAGGGCAGAACCTCACACAGAGCACCACCCACAAGCGTGCTACCTAGGTGACAAGGTAGGAGGCGGGGCCAATGCTGCAGCACCTGGTGGGGGCGCCGCACATAACAGATGACACAGGCCATTGGGAATTTAACACTCTCTAGTCTGCCCAGTCACACGTTCTGAACTCATTTTCGATGCTTTCCAGCTCATTAGGCTAGAAGTCAGTCATCGTTCCTTGTCATGGCTGCGTGTGTTTCCCTTAAAGAATGATTCATGCTGTAAGAATACAAAGGCAGGCCTAAGAACGTATAGTAAACCGCCTTTGCATTCCAATACATTGTAGCACTTTCGGCGGTAAACATGCCCCAGGCTAACCTATCACTGAAGGCACTCTGTAGTCTTACAGTAAATATTATTGACAACGCGTGTGTAGAGTTTATTACGCAAAAAAAGAAAATGTGTTTTTACTAACTGGTTCAGACATGCAAAGGTAGTGGGACATACAACTCCATCCAGCTAATGCTGCAGCAAATGGCACACAGCCACGAGAGCGCAGCGCAGGTCTGTTATTACTATTATTGTTAGCAGAAGTGTGGTTTTTTAGGCACAAGTGGAACATGAAAAGAACGAGTTAAAGGTTTTTCAGAGGAGAAAGAGAAGAGAAAACATGGAGTAAGACATAGAGGAATAAAGACAGACATGCGTTCACATGGCCAGTTTTGAGATGGTTTAATTGCTTACAGACCGCGGTAATTGAAATCGATGCCCTGTTTGTGGCTGTTTATTCCTGCCAGGACGTAGATTTCAATTACCAAGCTCAAACGCAGGGGCGCCTCTAGGCATAGGCAGTACAGGCCATTGCCTGGAGTGCCATTGGTCCTGGGGGGCGCCATGTTGCAGAATTAAGCCACACCCCCAAATTAAGCCACATCCCTGTGGCTGTTCTATTACTTGCTTCTGCTGAATCTACTTAGTGTAAGTTGCAGGCAGCTGACACCTCTGTGCCTTGTGCATCATTCTTTCCTCCTTTGTGCCATCTCTGCCTCCTTCTGTGCTCTTTGTGCCTCCTTATGTCCCCTTTGCCTTTATTTGTCCCCTTGTGCTACCTCTGCCCCCCCTGTTCCTCCTTTAGTCCCACTCTGCCTCCTTCTGTCTTCCCGTGCCTCCTTCTGTTTCCCTTTGTGCCTACTTCTGTCTCCATGTGCCTCTTCAGTCCCCATGTGCCACCTCTGTCCCCTGCATCTTCCTCTGTCCCCATGTGCTTCCTTCTGTCCCCATGTGCCTCCTTTAGTCCCCCTGTGACTCCTTCTGTCCCCCTTTGTGCCTCCTTCTGACCCATTGTAGAGGGTGCCAGGCCGACCAGGCATGAGTGCTGTGCAGGGAGGACCGCGGTCAACCCCCACCAGATGTTGTGTCCCCAGATGGTGAACAGGCTTGCAGTGTCAAATAGACTCTGCATCAGTTCACTGGCCCACAGCCCGTAAGCTCACTTCTGCAGCCTTACATTACGTGTATTTTCTGGTGAAACACTGCCCGCATTGTGAATTTTCTGGAGAAACGCTGCCGCATTATAATTATTTTCATGGAAGGGCGCCATGGGGGTGGGGGGGGGGGCGCCACAGATTTTCTCGCCTGGAGTGACAACATGGCTAGAGGCGCCCCTGCTCAAACGGATCCGACGCTCCCGACGATCGCGCCGCTCACCAATCTGCCATCGATTTGACGGCAGAGCTCTGTGAGCCGGCCAAGAACCGTTTTTATTGGCCCCTGACCTTGTGATCACAGTGAGCCAATCTAAAAAAAAAGCCAGGTGGGCCCAAAGTTGGTACTTGCCTAGGGCCCCATTTCACCATGATCCTTTTCTGCTTCCACCCTCTCACCTCACCAGCACTCAATGTTTGAGCCTCCCTCCCACCCCACCAGCACTCATTGTTGACTCCTTCATTAACACCCACCCCACCAGCACTCAATGGTTAACCCTCTCACTCACGTCCACAAGCACCCAGTGTTGACCCTCCTACCAAGACCCACCCCACCAGCACCCAGTGCTTGACCCTACCACCCCACCAGCACCCAATGTTTGACCTTCCCACCCACCCCACCAGCACCCAGTGCTTGACCCTACCACCCCACCAGCACCCAATGTTTGACCTTCCCACCAGCACCCAGTATTTGAATCTCCCACCAACCACCAGCACCCAGTACTTGACCCTACCACCTACCCTACCAGCACCCAATGTTTGACCTTCCCACCCACCCCACCAGCACCCAGTATTTGACCCTCCCTCTCACTCACCCACCCCACCAGCACCTAATGCTTGACCCTCTCTCCCACCCACCCCAATTGCCAAATTGCAACGTGATCGCTCCCGCAACGCTGCAGTGTGAACCCTTCCACAGAGAGACGCTGCACTAGCGCTGGCGTTCGGCAAGTGTAGCGCAATCACCGTGGAATCGCCCGCGTGCGAAACGGTCGTAAATGATTGGCGTTCTGTTGGAAGCAAGTATCTCAGAGCCCCTGAGCTGCACCTGGTAAACAGTGATGTATTCCACCCATTGAGTCACTGTGGATGGCAGAGGAGAAGAATTTTCATTACACAATCTCAATAAACAAACAAGTCAGTGTGAGCAAGAGCCGACATGCTGCAGCTCCTATGGCCCAGGGTGAAAGAGACATCAGCCAGTGCCATGAATGCCACACAGCTACAGAAGGCTCTGCTAATGTGCCCCGGCCTGTTTCTAAACTCACATTCCATCTCTGCCCTGCCGCCCTCCTGCCACCTCCTGCCAACCTTCTGTGATGAGACAAGAGATAACATCACTGCTGTTTACAGCTGCCAGTGTCGATGGAAGTGTCACTGAACTACAGCGGGCAGATGTTTGTATCCAGGCTTGCGAGGCAGGGGAGAAACTAAAATGGTTTCCCATCTTCATTTCTTATTTTTGTGAATAGGAGTGTAACTAGAAATCACTGGGCCCCCCATGAAACTTTGGATGGGCCCCCTCCTGCTATACTCCCCACCCCCTCTTCCACCCGCTTTCACACATGAAAGGTCGCGTTTTCTGTCCTGTGCGTTTTTGTGTTTGTAGTGCATTTTTAGTGCTTGTTTTGTGCATTTGCATTTTTTTCCCGCGTATGCGTTTTTCTAGTGTTTTGCGTGCGCTTTAATGTGTTTATGGTTCGCATATACAAAACGCATATGTGTATTGTATGCGTTTTCCATGCGTTTTTCTATTGCACTTTATGCAAATCACTAGGAAGACAACAGGAAGCGGAAATACATCAGAAAACAATAAAAAAAAAGCATATAAAAATGCATGAAAACCACATACAAAACGCACTAATAATAACACTTGTGGGGTTATGCAATGGCGTTACCATTGACTTTCATTACGTGCGTTTTTGATGCATTTTTGAAAAGTATGCAATAAAACTAGCGTTTTTAAAAACGCATGTTAGAAAACTCATACAAAACGCATATGCGTTTTTTATATGCATTGACTACCATTGCAGGCAAAAACGCTGCGTTTTCCGCAACGCTAGCGTTTCTGCTAAGTGTGTTCCTAGTCTGAAACTCTGAATGTGTTTTTCACATGCAAGTAAAAACAAACAGCAGTGAAGTACTGCAAGCATTCTCTCTATCAATTACATTAGCTTCTGTGATAAAACGTTCATGTTTTCACACATACAGACACACATGGTGTGCAGAAAACGCATACAGAAAACCAACAGAAGAGTGTGCTCCCAGACTCAGCTTATTACACTCACTCTGTCCACCTCTGATGGAGCAGAACTGGCTCTGCAGACTCCTTCAGCATCACTATAGTACACAGCACTTGGGGAGGGATAGAGAGGTTGGGGGCAGGGTGCTGTACACAAGACCCTGCTGAACACCAAATAGGGACTGTCTACAAATCTTTGTCTGCAAAACTTTGAATGATTCCTTATCAGTGGCTGAGCAGATGCAGTCATTAGGACAATTGTGCAGGTAGCAGAAAGCTTTTTCACTCCGCGCCCTTAGTTGTCAGTCTCTCAGGACGGGGCCCCCTGTGGCTTCTGGGCCCCCCTGCGGCTGCATCTCTTGCAGGGTCTATTGTTACGACCCAGTTTGTGAATGTTTTTCACACTTAAGGGCTCTTTCACAGTGGGACGTTAAAGTCACACGTTATAAAATACTTTAACGCAGAGTAACGCACAGCAATGCAAAGTCTGTGCGACATTCACAGTGCACACGTTGCGTTAGTGTGTAACGTGTAGCGTTATTAAAAAGTGCTGCATGCTGTGCGTTTAGCAATGTATCTGCTGCGTTATGTGTTTTGCACACGCTCAGTAATGTTTTTTGTTTTGTTTTTTTAAATGTAACGCATGCGCCGTTTTCGTTCCATCAGTATGCAACGAAAACGGCGCACCAAGAGACACATAACGCAGTGCAAAATAACGTCCAATTTCATAACCTACATGAGCTGCGTTAGGGGCACGTTGTGCGACTTTAACATCGCATCAAACGCAACGTCCCACTGGGAAAGAGGCCTTAAGGGTACCTGTGATGAAGTAAAAGGTTATATGTATACTTATCTGGGGCTTCTTCCAGCTCAGGGCTGTTTCTTGGGCAGTGCAGATGCCCTGGGCGCAGACCGGCAAGTAGAAGAAGGGACATAACCGCTAGGGAGCTGGTGACGCGCAGTGCAGCCAAATGGAAGAAGAAAGAAGATTACCAGCGCGATCACCTTCCTTGACTCCTCCTGGGCTGCTTGCGTCTGACGTCAAGTCATCATCACGTCACCACCGCGTGATGACACCTGATGTCCTGTAGCGGTACTGCAGGCTGTCAGTGCGCAGCGCTTCAATAAAGAACCCCTAAATTCGCTTTTTGATTAGGGGAGGGGCGGGCGCAAGTTAAGTTTGCCAGAGGGCCCTATTTTTACTAGAACCGGACCTGGTTAAATCAAATCAAATCAAAGATAGATTTATTGGCTTGGGGGGGGGGGGGGGGGGGGTAGGGGTACAGTGGGTTTACAGCTCGTTCGTGCACATTTTTAAGTTCATTTATGCTCCCTCTCAGTCTGTGGCAGCCATTGTCACTGTGGATTCCTCTTCTCAGTCTGTGGCATGCTGTGACATAATGTACAGCGATTGTCACTGTGGATTCCTCCTCTCAGTCTGTGGCATGCTGTGATATAGTGTGCAGTAATTGTCACTGCGGATTCCTCCTCTCAGTCTGTGGCATGCTGTGACATAATGTACAGCGATTGTCACTGTGGATTCCTCCTCTCAGTCTGTGGCATGCTGTGATATAGTGTGCAGTAATTGTCACTGTAGATTCCTCTTCTCAGGCTGTGTCTTGCTGTGACATAGTGTGCCGTGGTTGTCACTGTGGATTCCTCCTCTCAGTCTGTAGCATGCTGTGACATAGTGTGCAGCAATTGTCACTGTGGATTCCTCCTCTCCTCTCAGTCTGTAGCATGCTGTGACATAGTGTGCAGCGATTGTCACTGTGGATTCCTCCTCTCCTCTCAGTCTGTAGCATGCTGTGACATAGTGTGCAGCAATTGTCACTGGATTCCTCCTCTCCTCTCAGTCTGTAGCATGCTGTGACACAGTGTGCAGCAATTGTCACTGTGGATTCCTCCTCTCCTCTCAGTCTGTAGCATGCTGTGACATAGTGCACAGCGATTGTCACTGTGGATTCCTCTTCTCAGTCTGTGGCATGCTGTGATTTAGCGTACAGCGATTGTCACTGTGAGTTCCTCCCCTCAATCTGTGGCATGCTGCGACATAATGTGCAGCGATTGTCACTGAATTCCTCCCCTTAGTCTGTGGCATGCTGTGACATAGTGTGCAGCGATTGTCACTGTGAATTCCTCCTCTTAGTCTGTGGCATGCTGTGACATAGTGTGCAGCAATTGTCACTGTGAATTCCTCCTCTTAGTCTGTGGCATGCTGCGACATAGTGTGCAGCGATTGTCACTGTGGAGTCCTCCTCTCAGTCTGTGGCATGCTGTGACATAGTGTGCAGCGATTGTCACTGTGGATTCCTCTTCTCCATCTGTGGAATGGGCATGCCGTGACATATTGTGCAGCGATTATCACTGGAGATTCCTCCTCTCAGTCTGTGGCATGCTGTGACATAGCATGCAGCCATTGTCACTTCGGATTCCTCCTCTAAGTCTGTAGCATGCTGTGACATAGTGTGCAGCGATTGTCACTGTGGATTCCTCCTCTCCGTCTGTGGCATGCTGTGACATAGTGTGCAGCGATTGTCACTGTGGATTCCTCCTCTCCGTCTGTAGCATGCTGCGACATAGTGTACAGCAATTGTCACTGTGTATTCCTCCTCTCAGTCTGTGGCATGCAGTGACAGTGTGCAGCCATTGTCACTTCGGATTCCTCCTCTCCGCCTGTGGCATGCTGCGACATAGTGTGCAGCGATTGTCACTGTGAATTCCTCCTCTCTGTGGCTTGCTGTGACAGTGTACAGCGATTGTCACTGTGGATTCCTCCTCTCTGTCTGTGGCATGCTTTGACATAGTGTGCAGCGACTGTCACTGTGGATTCCTCTTCTCAGTCTGTAGCATGCTGAGACATAGTGTGCAGTAATTGTCACTGGGGATTCTGCCTCTCAGTCTGTGGCATGCAGTGACAGCGTGCAGCTATTATCACTGTGAATTCCTCCTCTCAGTCTGTGGCATGCTGTGATATAGTGTGCAGCGATTGTCACTGTGGATTCCTCCTCTCAGTCTGTGGCATGCTGTGACATAGTGTGCAGCAATTTTCACTGTGGATTCCTCTTCTCCTAGTAGAATGTAGCGTTTTCTCTCATCCTCTAATGTGTGAAAGTCTGGAAATAGTTCCATCAATTTCTTAAAGAAGGTTTCCCTGGTTGCAGTATATTATTATTATTATTACTATTATTTTTTATTTATATAGCGCTGACATCTTCCGTAGCATATTTGGGGCAGTGCAGTTGGGAGGCTGAACTTTGGGACTGATGCCTCTGCAGCAGAATCACACAACACTATATTATCCGTGAGGAAATAATATGACATAACATGGCGCGTTATACATTGTAAGAATTACTGGGATGTTGTTACAAGATCTCCGATAACGGTTTCCCATGCTGCACCTGTGCCGTGGTCTGTCTAGCCTCAGCCCCTCCTACAGATAAACTATGGCACACATGCTGGGAACACAGAAGAGGGTTTATGGGGGCTGTAAACAAATATTTGGTTTTCAAAACTAGGAGGAAGCGCTTTATCTGCTCTGTGTGTATTTACTCTGAGCGCCACATTCATCCCAGGGGGAGGGCGTCTGGCATAGAAAACCTCACTGTATCTCCTGCAGAGTCGTGGCATGCGCTGCCACATACGTGTACACTCCGTGTTCATGCTGGAGTGCAGAAACATAGTGGGTGGGTGGCAACCAGAGCAGGATCATGCGCCAGGCAACCTAGGCAGGTGCCTGGGGCCTAGTAGGTGTTAAGGGGCCTAACTATCACCTTCTGGGACCGCTCTCCACTTCAGCTTGCTTAAAAGACCAAAAGGGGGCCCCAGATGGACTACCTTGCCTAGGGCCCCAATACATCTTAATCCATCTCTGGTGGCTACGATGGGACTTCACACTGGAGCCTGCCATTCACATATCGATTTTTCCATCAGTTCAATCACTTAGACCAAATCTGCCAACTTTTGATCAACTTTTACTCAGTTTCAAACAGTTGGAAAACCTACATTCGGCCTTGGGATGCTAGATATGGATGTACTGCATTTAATGGTAGAGCGCTAGCCATGAGTGTTGGTAGGATCCAACTAGATTCAGTGGGCCAGATGTATGAAAGCATTACCGACAGTTATTTCTACTTAAAGGGGCACTATGGCAAAAAAATTTAAACATTTTAAATATGTGCAAACATATACAAATAAGAAGTACATTATTTTCCAGAGTAAAATGAGTCATAAATTACTTTTCTCCTATAATGCTGTCCCTTACAATAGGCAGTAAAAATCTGACAGAAGTGACAGGTTTTGGACTACTCCATATCTTTATAGGGGATTCTCAGAAAGGTTTTTATTCTTTATACAGATATTCCCTAAAAATGATTTAAACAATGATGCTGGCCAGCTTCCCTGTACAGTTTTTTGGCAGTTGGACAGAGCAACTGCCATTCACTAAGTGCTTTTGAAAATAAATAAATCCCTGAGAAGAGATGGACTAGTCCAAAACCTGTCAGTTCTGTCAGATTTCTATTACCTACTGTAAGTGACAGCAACATAGGAGAAAAGTAATTTATGGCTCATTTTACTCTGGGAAAAGCGTACTTCTTATTTGCATGTGTTTCACATATTTTAAATTTTACAATTTTTCGTCAAAGTGCCCCTTTAAACTGTTCTAACCAGCAGGGGGAACTGTTCTGCATGATAATAAGAAAATTCTTAAATCCTACTTAATAGCGTCAGTTTAGTGTTAGCGTCAGTTTAGTGTGAATTTCTACTTCTACTTCTTCTTAACTGCTCTACAGTTAAAAAAAAGTGCAAAACCATTCGTAAACTGTCTCCATAGTGCTTAAAGGATACGTCCAAGCTAAATAAAAAATAAAAATTCCTCCAGTCCCTGGCAGCCGTCCTGTGCCCTCGCCGCAGCTCCGGTGGCTCCAGGTCTCCTCCACTGCAAGCAGATGCAGAACTACTGCGCCTGCGCAGTACAGTCCTGATGACACCAGCGCGACCACATTTCACTGTCCATGTTTGTACTTCACATAATTTTTATATAGTATTTGCAGAGAATGATGCTCCTGACAGCTCATGCCAGGTTCCATGTTTGTCTGTCTCCTATGAAGCCAAATGTGTTGTCATGTCCTGCCTGCTTCCTGATGATTCCACTCTCACAAACGCTGGTAATGAATAACACTACTGTGCAGTGAATATTAATTAGCCATGTGGCTAGGAACAATAGCGGACTCCTGCAGTGTACTCTGCCCGAGATTTATTAGTGCTGTGAGCTAGTCTGTTACATGCTGTTGAAACTTGAGCCTCACTAGCAGCCAGGGGAGGGCCCCAGAATGCTTTGCAGTATCTGTTATTCGGCTTGCGTCCTCCTTAGGAGCCTGGGAATACGGAGCCTTGCTGTCAGCAAACATTTAAAGTAAGAGAGATTTTTAACTGCAGTATTGCCTTTTTGGCTTCCTTCTAAACTGTTTAACACAGGAGAATAGAGGTTTAAATTAGCTTTTGCAGCCTGACAGTTACTCTTTAAGGTGCCTTAAAAAAAAAAAAGTAAAGATTATTTACAGCATAAAATATCTACTATCACGAAAAAATTGTAGCAGAACAGCATTCAAACAGTTAAACACAGCACTTTGTTCTTCAGTGGAAAGCTCCTTGCAGAGGGCAGCTTTTGGCTGCATCGGAAGAGGTGATAACATTATCTTTTGTTTACATTCCTTTGTCAGATACTTTTAGTAAACATTAGCAAATTGCCAGAACTGAGCTGTACTGAACTGAGAAGCAGAATGAGCTGAGAAGTGATCACTCGATAGATTTTAATATATAAACACAGCAGCCGTGCAATAAAATTACAATGACAGCTTTCAGAGCAGATAAACTGTACTTTGGGAATTTGTAATTTGTAGACAGACAATATAACTTGTGCACAAAAGCAAATATGATAACTGTATGGGTAATAAAAAATAGGAAAACACATTTTCATTGAATGTTATATCAGAGTTTTATCCCACTTTAATAAATAAAATTGCTTATTTTTTTTACAATATTAATTTCTAAATGGTTTAGTCAATGTGCAATTTATCACATGCCAGCGACATCTTTACTGCTGGCATAGTGCATCACAGCGGAATGTTTGTTTTTTGGTTGTTCTGAAGTGAGTAGAAACAGAACCTGCTCTTCCACAGTGCTCTGGGAGGAAAAGGCTACATAACTTAATAGCCTACGCTAAACATCACTGGGAGGAAATATATGGATATACTGAAACTAGGAAAATAAACGTAAAACTGGATATCCTAAAAAATAAATAGGTAGTCTCCGACTTATGAACGACCGACTTACGAACGACCTGCCGATACAAACGGCATAAATTCTGTGTTTCCATGGGAACAAGTCCAATTTTTTTTTTCAAATTGGACTTGTAGTTTTTGAGAAAATCGATTAAAAAATTAAAGAAAAAATGGCTTTTAAACGTGTATAAGCAGGTACAGAGGGCAGAGGTGACACAGAGGGGACACTGGAGGCACAGGGGGCACAGAGGAGGTACAGGGGACAGAGATGGCACAGTGTTCCAGATTCAGGTTAAGAACGAACCTACCTATCTCGTTCGTTAACCGGGGACTACCTGTATTACCTGTTTCTACTACTGTATATGTATACTGTATATATCCATCTACTACTGGATCTCTTTCAGAAAAACAGATGGATGAAGCTTTTTGCTGGGCTATGAAGCCAGGGCCGGTGCTTGTAGTTTTCGGTAGCGTAGCGACTCACCTGTCCCTGCTGGTGCGTTCCTCCATTACTCCATACAATCCCGTCTTCATCTCCGCTGGTCAGGGATGGATTAAGATGTAATGGCGCCCTGGGCAAGGTAGTAGATTTGGGGCCTCCTTGTGGTTTTTTTTGGTAAGTCGAAGTGGGCCCCTTAACACCCACTATGGCCCAAGCACCTGCCTAGGTTACCTAGTGGATGATTCTGATATGCCGCTGGCCACACATGCAGTACCCCTGCGAGGATGAAGATGGGAGTGCAGCAGGGACAGGTGAGTCGCTACTCTCACTACCCTGCAGGCGCCCCAGGGGACCACAATAAAGAAGGGGGTGACCTAGGAGGGCCCGGCAGCCAGCTCAGGATAGCATAGGTGGGTGGGGGGGGGGGGATTTGCCAGTGGCCCCTAATTATTAACATGTAGTATTTTTATAGCACCGACATCTTCTGCAGCGATGTACAGAATATATCGCCGTGTCACCTTAACTCACAATCTAACCCTACCTCATATGTATATATATATGTATATATATATATATATATATATATATATATACATATACATATATATATATACACACATATATATATATACATACATACATACATATACATATATATATATATATATATATATATATATATATATATACACACACATATACATATATACATATATATATATATATATATATACATATACACATACATATATATATATATATACGTATATATATACGTGTATATATATATATATATATATATATATATATATATATATATATATATATATACATATATATACATATATATACATATATATATATATATATATATATACACATATATATATATATACATATATACATATATATATATAGCTTTCTGCTATCTGCACAATTGTCCTAACAACTGCATCTGCTCAGCCACTGATAAGGAATCATGCAAAGTTTTGCAGACAAAGATTTGTAAACAGTCCCTATTCAGTGTGCAAGCAGGGTCTTGTGTACAAATCCCTGCCCCCTGCCTCTCCGCCCCTTCCTCAAGTGCTATGTAGCAGTGTGTTCCTTCCTGATTCCCTGCCCCCTGAAGCATGCAGCATGGTCCGTGTCTCCCTCGTCGTCCGGACGTTGGAGAAGACAGTAACTGTACATATATATGTATCATAGTCTAGGGTCAATTTGGGGGGAAGCCAATTAGCTTATCTGTATGTTCTTGGGATGTGGGAGGAAACAAGAGTGTCTGGAGAAAACCCACAAAACTCCATGCAGACAGTACCCTGGCTGGGATTGGAACCGGGGTCCCAGCACTGGAAAACAAGAGCGCTAACCACAATACCACCGTGCTGCCCTAATGCCAGTTACGCAGAGGGGTCAGGGGGTCCCCCCAGGTTAATTTACCCAGGGGCTGCCCTCAAACTAGAACTGGCCCTGTATATAGCACAGTAACTTAAGGATACCCGAAGTGACATGATGAGATAGACATGTGTATGTACAGTGCCTAGCACACAAATAACTAGGCTGTGTTCCATTTTTCTTTCTCTGCCTGAAAGAGTTAAATATCAGGTATGTAAGTGGCTGACTCAGTCCTGACTCAGACATGAAGTGACTACAGTGTGACCCTCACTGATAAGAAATTCCAACTATAAAACACTCTTATAGCAAAAAATGGCTTCTGAGAGCAGTAAAGAGATAAGAAGAGGAATTTCTTATCAGCGAGGGTCACATTGTAGTCACTTCCTGTCTGAGTCAGGACTGAGTCAGCCACTTACATACCTGATATTTAACTCTTTCAGGCAGAGAAAGAAAAAAAAAGAACACAGCATAGTTATTTGTGTGCTTGGCACTGTACATACACATGTCTCTCTCATCATGTCACATATCACTTTGGGTATCCTTTAGCAATAATTCTATTAGGAATGTACCACTCTATGGAACAGACAGCCTGGAAATGCTCTGTGCTAATTCAGCACCCAAATATTCTATGTAACGAGTGTAATTTTTATGACGCTGCTGTAAATATATGCTAGCCTACTGTAGTAAAAAACCTTTTGTACCTGCTGAGATCTGCCCAAGTCCTACCTATGCAAATGAGTTCTCTGGCAAACTCCACCAGCACAATAATTATATGTCCCTGACTCATCATCACATGACAGCTATGCTCAGGGAGAGAGAAGGGTAGAGTGTAACCTGCAGAATCCTGGCATCCCTGTGATAAGGTCTCCCTCTGCTGCTGTTATAAAGCCTGTATTTACTATATGCAGAGCGCCATCTAGTGCCTGACTATATGCAGAGCGCCATCTAGTGCCTAAGGTGCATACGCACAGGACATTCACATGCGAAGAGAAGGGACCCAGTACTGTCTTCAAGTTTGCCCTGAAGACGGCGCTGGGCCGGGCCGAGGCAGAGGCAAGAGAGGCTCCAGCCTCAGGGCGCGGTGTAGGAGGAGGCGCACAACTCACTCAGCTATCATTCCCCTATTGTGTTTGAAGCAGTGAGAAATACGAAAAGGGGATACATGGCAGTGACTGCAAGCCAGATAGCTAGAGGTTAGGGTGTTGGGGGCCCTGGGGCACCTCTTAGTCTAATAGCAATCAGTGTGTGACGGCTGGGGTGGGAGGGATGGAGGGGCGCACTTTAGTGTCTCAGCCTTGGGTGCTGGAGGACCTTGTCCCGGTTCTGGCGCTGGGTCCCTTCTCTTCGTATTCCTGTTGCTGTGTTGCCTTACAGGACATTCACATTGCAAGGGAAGCCGAGGGAGTCAACCATGAAGTGTTCAAAAACTTTTTTTATTATCAAAACTCTGTGTGGTGTTTATACATCTGGCCTGTAGATGGCACTGTTGTACTTGGATTACTGGATAAGAATATCTGGACTGTTGTGGATTGTTGGTTCCTGTTTTCTGCCTGGCTCGGGACACAGAGTGAAGATACTGCTTATCTAGAGAGTCGGTGAATTTTGTAACACAACACTGTGCTGCCAGAGTACTTACTTCTGAATAGGGATAATCAATGATATGCAAATTTATGTAGATGTGTGTGCAAATATATGCAGCTTAAAAAGGGACCAATTCATTTAAACCTGGGTGGGACTTGATTGGTCCATTTTCAAGTTGCACATATTTGCATGGAAATTTACCTACGTTTGCATAAACTCTCAAATATCTGCATATCATTGATCATCCCTACTCCTGAAACATTCATTGTCTTTAGAGTCCCTCCCATTCCCCATTTGATAAGGATTTTCTCCCCAGTGTCCCGAAGGTTCATCATCATATCTCCTAACGGTTTTTGAAAAATCAGGACACTTTAAGACATGCCCCTGCCACACCCCTGAGCACGCCCCCACCACACCCCTCACCATGCATACCACAGAAAATTTAGAAACAAAAGATGCCGTTTTATCATTCAAACCGCACTGGTCCTTTCTATCGTCATTAGTTTTCGTTCATTTGAACAAGTGAAAATTAGAAATATATTAATTTAATAGATGGGAATAAAGTTTAGAGTCAATTACACACATTTTGTTCAGTAGAAACATACATATATTTACATATATCTGTACATCAGTCCTGGAAGAGGGACAAATGAGGAAGAAAGAGGGAAAGGAGGATTCCGTTCCCAAAGAGAGACTGTCCCTCCGAAAAAGGGACAGTTGGGAGCTATGCATCATGGTGTAAACAAGTTATTCTGAACTGGGCATCTGTGAGCCTCAAGCCGTGCATGCCCATCACTGCTTCCTTTTACTGGGCATGTGCAGTTCGGAACTTACACGTGCCCAGTTCAGAATCATTTGTGCATGGCCAAGGGCGCTTCCTGCAGAGGATTTGACTGACGGGTAAGTAGAATATTTAGAAGGCAGGCAATCGGTGGACATGAGAGACCTAGAAGACAACAAGCAGCATAAAGACTTTCAGGACTAAGTATATGAAGAGATTAATGGCCCAATGCCCTAAAGTACGGTAAAGTTGCTATTGGCAGGGGGCGCAGAGCAATTTCACCATTGTAAGGGCAGGGCCATTAACCCATTAAAGGCATTGCATGGCTGTGTTACGCCACGCAATTACCACAGTACTGCACGTGCCACTAGTGCATTAATGGCCAGTGCTTTCCCTGTACAGTAAAACCCCCGTTATTCAGAACTCAGTTAACCAGAAGTCCCAAGCAACAAGAAACAAAAGTCCTGGCCTTGCATGATGCATAAATCTACTTTTACACAGCAATAGACCTCTGTCACATTACGTTAAGCCTGTCCTTTCTCTTAATTTGTTGATAATTACTGTATTCCAACATTAACTACTTAAAGGAATAAATCGAAAAGAAACATATCAAACTCTGAAAGCAAAAACAGTATGAAAAGCTGTGACAATTAGTTACATTTCCTCTGCTCTCTTCAGACACTTCAGTCAGAAACACAGGACACAGGAGCTGCAGCTGTTGGGAGCTCTCTTCTCTGTCACACACAGAGCTACACATAGAGTTAACTGATCAAGTGTGAGGGGAATTTCCCCTCTCCTCATTGCTCAGTCTGCCGTCAGTTTTGGCGTCAGTAAACTTTGAAAGTATTTTGCTAACAGTAACCAAAGAAGTTGTTACTAAAATGTATACACCAGTACTTAGCAGCACTTCCCAAACAATTCCTGCGTCAATTGAAAAAAATATGTGAATCCATAGTATTCCTTTAACCACTTGAGGACCCACCCTTTACCCCCCCCCCCCCCTTAAGGACCAGCGCTGTTTGTTGGGATCTGTGCTGGGTGGGCTCTGCAGCCCCCAGCACAGATCAGCGGGCACGCAGAGCGATCAGATCGCCCCCCTTTTTTCCCCCCTATGGGGATGATGTGCAGGGGGGGTCTGATCGTTCCTGCCTGCAGGCATGTTGCGGGGGGGGCACCTCAAAGCCCCCGTCCGCGGCGAAATTCCCCCCCTCCCTCTCCTACCTGTCATGCCCAGTGATCCGGGCTGCACAGGACGCTATCCGTCCTGTGCAGCCAGTGACAGGACATCCCCTGTCACATGGCGGCGATCCCCGGCCGCTGATTGGCCGGGGATCGCCGATCTGCCTTACGGCGCTGCTGAGCAGCAGCGCTGTACAATGTAAACAAAGCGGATTATTTCCGCTTGTGTTTACATTTACCCTGCGAGCCGACATCGGCGGCCCGCAGGCTATTCACGGAGCCCCCCCACCGTGAATTGACAGGAAGCAGCCGCTCGCGCGAGCGGCTGCTTCCTGATTAATCAGCCTGCAGCTGGCGACGCAGTACTGCGTCACTGGTCCTGCAGCTGCCACTTTGCCGACGCACGGTATAAGCGTGCGGTCGGCAAGTGGTTAAGCCAGGGGTCTCAAACTTAATTTACCTGGGGGGCCGCAGGAGGCAAAGTCAGGATGAGGCTGGGCCGCATAAGGAATTTCAAAATCGCGGCGCATTGCCGCCTCTGCCCGCCCCTCTCACTCTTCCTTCACAGAGAGGGGCGGGGAGAGGCGGCAATCCGTGCTGCGATTGACGTCAGGAGGGGCAGAGCTGAAGCTGAAAGCTCTGCCCCTTCCAGGAAATGCCGGCGGATTGCCCCCCGGGCGATTTGGGGGCTCTGCAGCCCTCGTTTAGCGGCGGGGATGCGGCGGATTACTTGGGAGCACTGAAGCGAACTATAAGGAAGCTTTTGCCAGCGAGGGCCACAAAATATTGTATCGAGGGCCGCAAATGGCCCGCGGGCCTCGAGTTTGAGACCCCTGCTTTAAGCCTTTTGGGGGTAGCTGATTGCTTACAGGAAAAAAAAAAAAAAGACCGAGGCCATCTTTTGGACAAATAGTAAAACTACCTAAGGGTCTGAACTTTTTTTTTTAATATTCATGTCAAGAGGGTATATTACTATTATTATTTTTTCATTATAAGCTTGTAAATAGTGATGGATGCAAAACTGAAAATTTGCACCATTATTTCCAAATATTGTCGCCATACATTGTGATAGGGACATAATTTAAATGATGTAACAACCGGGACAAATAAAATACGTGGGTTATAATTATGGTAGCATGTATTATTTTAAAGCTATAATGGACAAAAACTAAGAAATAATATTTTTTTTTCCATTTTATTTTCTTAATATTCCTGTTAAAATGCATTTAGAAAAAAAATAATTCTTAGCAAGATGTACCCCCCAAAGAAAGCCTAACTGGTGGTGGAAAAAAACAAGATATAGATCAATTCATTGTGATAAGTAGTGATAAAGTTATTGGCCAATGAATGGGAGGTGAAAATTGCTTGAATGCATAAGGTGAAACAACACCGAAGGCTGAAGTGGTTAATAGAGAATTTATGGTAAGTATACAGTGTGGGGTACAGAACTTTTTTTTTTTATTAGGCCTATTTTTAACATTGAGTCTCAAGCAACCAGAAACCATATTTATCCGGCATCAGCCAATCCCGTTGGTGCCGAATAATGGGGGTTTGACTGTATTTATACAATACTGGCATCTTCTGCATCTTTTTACATTTAAAGTGTACTCACCTCGGGAGGGAGAAGCCTCTTGATCCTAAAAAGGCTTCCCCTGTCCTCCTCACCAGGGGGGATCCAGCGCCAGCTCTCCCAAAAATTCCCTTCTTGCAGCTTGTCCGTGGTGCGCACAGGCGAAGTAGCAGCATTCCAACAAGCCCCGGTGGAAATAGTTGCATAGTAGAGCAGACCTGATCAGGTTCAGGGGACCTGCGCACACCACCATAACAACAACAAAATACAAAAATTCTGAGACACTTGTCAGAATGCGAAATCACGTCAGAATCGGAATTTCCGACCATCCCTAGTTACTATTGGGAAGACCATAGCTTTACCTCAGAGGCGTAGCTAGGGTTTCCAGCGCCCGGGGACAAAGACTATTAATGCGCCCTGTAAGGTCAAAAAAGGGGCGTCGGCATGGTAATGGGTGGGGCCAAATATACATGACCTTAGCAGTGGTGTAAAAGGTCTGGCAGGGAAGTTTGAGCTCTGCCATAGTGTTTCCCCCCAAAATACATGTAATTTGACAGCATTTCACCAAAAATACATGTAATTTGGCAGAGGTTCCTCCAAAATACAGATATTTGACAATGGTTGCCCCAAAATAGACACAATCTGGCAGCAGTGGTTCCCCCAACATACATATAATCTGGCAGCTGTTCCCCAAAATACACTTAATCTGGCAGCAGCGGTTCCCCAAAAATACAGTTAATCTGGCAGCAGTTTCCCCAAAATAGGTGCCCCCAGTATAGGTAACCAGGTCTATATGTGTCCCCAGTGGTAGTAACCAGGTAAATAAATAAAAAAAAAACACAGGTCACAGCTGGGCGCCCCTAGGGACCCAGCGCCCGGGGGCACTTGTCCTACCCCGCCCACCCCTAGCTACGCCCCTGCTTTACCTATCCTGGCCTTCGTTGGAAAAGGGACATCTCTATCCTGTAGTTTTTTGACCAATGTATAGGCCCATATAGACAAGTTTTGCAAAAAGTTTTGCACTTTTTTTTAATACACTGTATACAGCTGTGATTGTTTTGCTATAGTGCTAATCCCACTCAGTGCGGAGAGGACCCGCCGGTTGTGACCCAAAGCGAGGTCACTAAATCTAATTTTATTCCATAACTTTCTCCACGTGCTGCACGTGGGCCGCCATAAACAGGCCTCTGTTCTCGGACGTTTTATCAGAGGAGTTGTAATATGCAGCTCAGCAGAAATCGCAACGGACTTGGCCGTTTTATAATTAGGTTGGGCTAAGAAACAGCACAGGGTCAGAATTTCAATTCATGGGGACGTGAATGGAGCCCATTCTTCGGCGAGGTCTGACCGCCGGGCCACACCCACTCTGCTGGATTCCAGACCCTGCAAATCCCGGACCCGGCAGCCTCCTCTCTTCTGATCAGCTGAATCTCAGGAGCCTTCAAAGGATTGCTGGAAAACAAATTCAGCCGTGTGACAAGAAGCCTTCAATTTGTTTGACAACTTTAGTACCAGCTCTCTTTTCTTAGAAATGCTGATTTTGTGGAATGGCCCTCCGCGCTGGTCACCATCGCTTGAAATATTTGGATGGTTTCCCAGATTCTTCTACCTCTGCTGCTGCCCTCCACGTAGTCTAAAGGGTACACAGAGCATTTCTGGCATAAGGTCAGGGACGGTTCTAAACTTTTTGCTGCCTGAGGCAAACTTGTGAGGATGCGCCCCCCGATTTGAAATGATCACACAGCACCCGACAATTTACTCTGCGTCATTTAATGTTCTCACGTGACATGCTGCAGCTCAACTCACTGGCTGGCTGTGAGTCTGTGACAAACAAACTGCTCACCCTCAGCCCCTCTATTCCTCCTCAGTCAGGACAGCAGTGACACCTCCTCTCTTCTGCTGTGCAAGTCAAGTGAAACACTGCATTCTGAGTTCTGAATGGAACAACTGAATTCAGATGCGAAAAATCGAGAGGTCATCCCTAGTGACCACCTTACTTGTACCCTCCAGCCAGCCCTGGCTACATAGCACCTCTAAAGCTATGTACCCACGTCACCATTTTTCCCACGATTTTCCCGACAACCAGCAATTTTATGAGCGCCAATCGGTCGTTTCCACGATATATTGCGATGTGGTTACAGTCGCACGGCCACGGGTGGCAATAACGACCGCCACCGTGGATCGGATCAATAAGATCCCCGACGACTCTTGCGCAAAGTACCGCGATCACTCGAAGTCTCGTTCGCACCCAACGTGTAATGTCACGTAACGTAGTGCATACCTGCCCGGCATACTCCCAGCAGGAAGAGGCATCGCTAAACGACTGTCGTCAAGGGGATGTCACTGGTCCCGTTGGGTGTTGAGTACAGGGCCCTCAAGCGATTGTGGTACTTTGCTCAGGAGTCGTCAGGGATCGTAAAAAGATCCGATATGCCGTGAAGGTTGTTATCGCCTCACGACAGTTGCGTGGTTGTGCGCCAGTACCCATGTCACGATATCGTGGAAACGACCACTCGGCGCTCAAAAAATTGCCGGTCGTCGGGAAAATCTCCTGTAAAATCGCAATGTGGTTACATAGCTTTAGCGCTTGCTAGTCACGTGTGCTGGCGTTTTAGTGGTCTCCTGGGGTACACAGGTGCGCCTCCACAAACGCAACAAGCAACTCATGAGAAGATAACAATGTTCTGCTGTTCATGTTTTCTCGGGAGAAGAACTGTGATTTTATTGTCCTTCTGATTACAGTGTAGAACGCAATGTGTATATTGTTCATCACAGATAATGGCAGCATCAGACGGGCTGCAGTCAGAGCCAGCTTCGTCTCAAGGTCTGCCCAGTGTCTGGAGAGAGAACAGGGAGTGCAGACAAAACATTCTCACCAGTAATGACCCAATCTCTGAGGGGAGACCTTGAAAGATGTCTTTCCCAACGTCAACACAGAAGAAGGCCCAAATCCCTCAAACAGAGATAGATAGATATTCCCGTTTGTAATAAAGGGGTGCCTGGAAATTTTTGGTCCCTAGAAAAGCTGATCACAAAATATTTACTGATACTCTGTCTATTAAAGTGTAAAGAAGCATTGTAAAGTCGGTATTAAATAGTACCAATATTTTACTATAGCTAAACCTAACCTTACTCTCACACAGACCCCTCCTCCCCTGACGCCTAACCCTAAGTCCCCACCCCGACTCCCCCCCCCCTCCCCCCCCCGGACAGACACCCTACCTGACACCTAACCCTAATCACCCCTCCATTCCCCGCACAAATACCCTTCCTGATGTCTAATCTTAACAGTCGCACCCCCCCCCCCCCCCCACACACACACACCTTTACCTGACGCCTGACCCTAAGCATAGCCACCATCTCCTCCCCCGCCGACAAAAACAAAAGTAGTTTAGGCGCAAGCAGTGGGCGCTAGGCTGTGTCCACTATTTCCAAATTTCCCTACATGAACGCTACCCTAATAGGCGTCACATAGTGACCATATGACTGGCATTGCAGATCGCCAGCTGTGGTCATGTGACTGGCATTACAGATCGCCAGCTGTGGTCATGTGACTGGCATTACAGATCACCAGCTGTGGTCATGTGACTGGCATTGCAGATCGCCAGCTGTGGTCATGTGACTGGCATTACAAATCGCCAGCTGTGGTCATGTGACTGGCATTACAGATCGCCAGCTGTGGTCATGTGACTGGCATTACAGATCGCCAGCTGTGGTCATGTGACTGGCATTACAGATCACCAGCTCTGGTCATGTGACTGGCATTACAGATCGGCAGCTGTGGTCATGTTACTGGCATTACAGATCGCCAGCTGTGACCATGTGACTGGCATTACAGATTGTCAGCTGTGGTCATGTGACTGGCATTACAGATCGGCAGCTGTGGTCATGTGACTGGCATTACAGATCACCAGCTGTGGTCATGTGACTGGCAGGGGCGTAGCAATAGGGGTTGCAGAGGTAGCGACCGCATCGGGGCCCTTGGGCCAGAGGGGCCCCGAAGGGCTCTCCCTCAACTACAGTATTAGCTCTTTATTGGTCCTGTGCTTGTAATAATCACTTCTATAGATACTTTGAATAGTGGTAATCCTTAACAAGCTGTTCCCCATCCCCTTCTTGCAGTCTGACACTGTAGTTGCCATTGGCAGGTTTTGGTGCCCCGTATCAATTGTTACGTATAGAGTGCTTGGGGGGCCCCATTGTAAAACTTGCATCGGGGCCCACAGCTCCTTAGCTACGCCACTGGTGACTGGCATTACAGATCGCCAGGTGTGACCATGTGACTGGCATTACAGATCGCCAGCTGTGGTCATGTGACTGGCATTATAGATCGGCAGCTGTGGTCATGTGACTGGCATTATAGATGGCCAACAGTGACCATGTGACTGGCATTACAGATCGCCAGCTGTGGTCATGTGACCGGCATTACAGATCGCCAGCTGTGGTCATGTGACTGGCATTACAGATCGCCAGCTGTGACCATGTGACTGGCATTATAGATCGCCAGCTGTGGTCATGTGACTGGCATTATAGATGGCCAACAGTGACCATGTGACTGGCATTACAGATCGCCAGCTGTGGTCATGTGACTGGCAGTACAGATCGCCAGCTGTGGTCATGTGACTGGCATTACAGATCGCCAGCTGTGGTCATGTGACCGGCATTACAGATCACCAGCTGTGGTCATGTGACCAGCATTACAGATCGCCAGCTGTGACCATGTGACCGGCATTACAGATCGCCAGCTGTGACCATGTGACCGGCATTACAGATCACCAGCTGTGGTCATGTGACCGGCATTACAGATCGCCAGCTGTGGTCATGTGACTGGCATTACAGATCACCAGCTGTGGTCATGTGACCGGCATTACAGATCGCCAGCTTTGGTCATGTGACTGGCATTACAGATCGCCAGCTGTGGTCATGTGACTGGCATTACAGATCGCCAGCTGTGACCATGTGACTGGCATTACAGATCGCCAGCTGTGACCATGTGACTGGCATTATAGATCGCCAGCTGTGACCATGTGACTGGCATTACAGATCGCCAGCTGTGACCATGTGACCGGCATTACAGATCGCCAGCTGTGGTCATGTGACCGGCATTACAGATCGCCAGCTGTGGTCATGTGACCGGCATTACAGATCGCCAGCTGTGACCATGTGACCGGCATTACAGATCGCCAGCTGTGGTCATGTGACTGGCATTACAGATCACCAGCTGTGGTCATGTGACTGGCATTACAGATCGCCAGCTGTGGTCATGTGACTGGCATTACAGATCGCCAGCTGTGACCATGTGACCGGCATTACAGATCGCCAGCTGTGACCATGTGACTGGCATTACAGATCGCCAGCTGTGGTCATGTGACTGGCATTACAGATCGCCAGCTGTGACCATGTGACTGGCATTACAGATCGCCAGCTGTGGTCATGTGACTGGCATTACAGATCGTCAGCTGTGGTCATGTGACTGGCATTACAGATCGCCAGCTGTGACCATGTGACCGGCATTACAGATCACCAGCTGTGGTCATGTGACCGGCATTACAGATCGGCAGCTGTGGTCATGTGACTGGCATTACAAATCGCCAGCTGTGGTCATGTGACCGGCATTACAGATCGCCAGCTGTGGTCATGTGACCGGCATTACCAGTGGCGTAGCTAAAGAGCTGTGGGCCCCGATGTAAGTTTTACAATGGGGCCCCACAAGCACTCTATACATAACAATTGATACAGCACACCAAAACTTGCCAATGGCAACTACAGTGTCAGAGGTGCAAGAAGGGGATGGAAAACAGTTTGTTAATGATTACCACAATGCAAAGTATCTATAGAAGTGATTATTATGAGCACAGGACCAATAGAGAGCTAATACTGTAGTTGAGGGAGGGCCCTTCAGGGCCCCTCTGGCCCAAGGGCCCCGATGCGGTTGCAACCTCTGCAACCCCTATTGCTACGCCCCTGGGCATTACAGATCGCCAGCTGTGGTCATGTGACCGGCATTACAGATCGTCTGCTGTGACCATCGGACTGGCATTACAGATCGCCAGCTGTGACCATGTGACTGGCATTACAGATCGCCAGCTGTGGTCATGTGACTGGCATCACAGATCGGCAGCTGTGACCATGTGACTGGCATCACAGATCGGCAGCTGTGGTCATGTGACTGGCATTACAGATCACCAGCTGTGGTCATGTGACCGGCATTACAGATCGCCAGCTGTGGTCATGTGACTGGCATTACAGATCGCCAGCTGTAGTCATGTGACTGGCATTACAGGTCGTCAAGCTGTAGCCGTTACCTGCAGCTAGTACTGGTCTCCTCTTTGCGTTGAGCGTTCTTTGATGATTTTTTTCTGCAGAGCCTGGAAGTGACAGATCCTGTGCTTCCCAAGCATGATGCTGAAATCTATCCTCCACTCTTCATGGGAAAGGAAAACGTAGGAGATAGCGATCGCATTCCAGCGTTCAGGAAGCTGCGTCCACCAGCTGCTGGTGATGATAGCACACACCATCCTCACCATTACTGACTTTGTTTATAGTCCTTACAATATTATATCCATCTGGATTTGAGATTGTTATGCTTATATAACACTGCAGGCTGGATTTCTGCAAAGTGCATATAGGCTGCAGTCTAGGGGGATACTGTAAATGGGAGAGCCACAGCTGGAAAGGGGACGCAGCACATGTAAGAGGGGGCCCTAGCTGGAAGAGGAAGGTTGCATCATGTAAGAGGGGGCTGCAGATGAAACATGAAGGCTGTAAATGTAAGAGGGGCTACAGATGAAACAGGAAGGCTGCACGTGTAAGAGAGGCTGCAGATGAAACAGGAAGGCTGCACGTGTAAGAGGGGCTTCAGATGAAACAGGAAGGCTGCACATGTAAGAGGGGGCCTCAGAGGAAACAAGAAGGCTGCACATGTAAGAGAGGCTGCAGAGGAAACAGGAAGGCTGCGCATGTAAGAGGGGGCTGCATGGGGAACAGGAAGGCTGCACATGTAAAAGGGGCTGCAGAGGAAACAGGAAGGCTGCACATGTAAGAGGGGGCCTCAGAGGAAACAAGAAGGCTGCACATGTAAGAGAGGCTGCAGAGGAAACAGGAAGGCTGCGCATGTAAGAGGGGGCCGCAGAGGAAACAGGAAGGCTGCACGTGTAAGAGGGGGCTGCAGAGGAAACAGGAAGGCTGCACGTGTAAGAGGGGGCCGCAGAGGAAACAGGAAGGCTGCACGTGTAAGAGGGGGCTGCAGAGGAAACAGGAAGGCTGCACATGTAAGAGGGGGCTGCAGATGAAACAAGAAGGCTGCACATGTAAGAGAGGCTGCAGAGGAAACAGGAAGGCTGCACATGTAAGAGGGGGCTGCAGGAGGAACAGGAAGGCTGCACATGTAAGAGGGGCTGTAGAGGGAACAGGAAGGCTGCACATGTAAGAGGGGGCTGCAGAGGAAACAGGAAGGCTGCACATGTAAGAGGGGGCTGCAGAGGAAACAGGAAGGCTGCAGGTGTAAGAGGGGGCACAGGTGAAACAGGAAGGCTGCACATGTAAGAGGGGCTGCAGATGAAACAAGAAGACTGCACATGTAAGAGGGGCTGCAGATGAAACAAGAAGGCTGCACATGTAAGAGGGGCTGCAGATGAAACAGGAAGGCTGTAAATGTAAGAGGGGGCTGCAAATGAAACAGGAAGGCTGCACATGTAAGAGGGGGCTGCAGATGAAACAAGAAGGCTGCACATGTAAGAGGGGCTGCAGATGAAACAGGAAGGCTTCACATGTAAGAGGGGGCTGCAGATGAAACAAGAAGGCTGCACATGTAAGAGGGTGCCTCAGAGGAAACAGGAAAGCTGCACATGTAAGAGGGGGCTGCAGAGGAAACAGGAAGGCTGCACGTGTAAGAGGGGCTGCAGATGAAACATGAAGGCTGTAAATGTAAGAGGGGCTACAGATGAAACAGGAAGGCTGCACATGTAAGAGGGGCTGCAGAGGAAACAGGAAGGTTGCACATGTAAGAGGGGCTACAGATGAAACAGGAAGGCTGCACATGTAAGAGGGGGCTTCAGAGGAAACATGAAGGCTGTAAATGTAAGAGGGGGCTGCAGATGAAACAGGAAGGCTGCACGTGTAAGAGGGGGCTGCAGAGGAAACAGGAAGGCTGCACATGTAAGAGGAGCTGCAGAGGAAACAGGAAGGCTGCACATGTAAGAGGGGGCTGCAGATGAAACAAGAAGGCTGCACATGTAAGAGGGGGCTGCACAGGGAACAGGAAGGCTGCATGTGTAAGAGGGGGCTGCAGAGGAAACAGGAAGGCTGCACATGTAAGAGGGGCTACAGATGAAACAGGAAGGCTGCACATGTAAGAGGGGGCTGCAGAGGAAACAGGAAGGCTGCACATGTAAGAAGGGGCACAGGTGAAACAGGAAGGCTGCACATGTAAGAGGGGGCTGCAGAGGAAACAGGAAGGCTGCAGATGTAAGAAGGGGCTGCAGATGAAACAAGTAGGCTACACATGTAAGAGGGGGCTGCAGATGAAACATGAAGGCTGTAAATGTAAGAGGGGGCTGCAAATGTAAGAGGAGGCTGCAGAGGAAACAGGAAGGCTGCACATGTAAGAGGGGGCCGCAGATGAAACAGGAAAGCTGCACATGTAAGGGGGCTGCAGAGGAAACAGGAAAGATGCATCATGTAAGAGGGGGCTGCATGGGGAACAGGAAGGCTGCACATGTAAAAGGGGCTGCAGAGGAAACAGGAAGGCTTCACATGTAAGAGGGGGCTGCAGAGGAAACAGGAAGGCTGCACATGTAAGAGGGGGCTGCAGAGGAAACAGGAAGGCTTCACATGTAAGAGGGGGCTGCAGAGGAAACAGGAAGGCTGCACATGTAAGAGGGGGCTGCAGAAAGAACAGGAAGGCTGCACATGTAAGAGGGGGCTGCAGCTGGAAGAGGAAGGCTGCATCATGTAAGAGGGGGCACAGGTGAAACAGGAAGGCTGCACATGTAAAAGGGGCTGCAGAGGAAACAGGAAGGCTGCACATGTAAGAGGGGGCTGCAGAGGAAACAGGAAGGCTGTAAATTTAAGAGGGGGCTGCAGAGGGAACAGGAAAGCTGCACATGTAAGAGGGGGCCGCAGATGAAACAGGAAAGCTGCACACGTAAGAGGGGGCTGCAGAGGAAACAGGAAAGCTGCATCATGTAAGAGGGGGCTGCAGAGGAAACAGGAAGACTGCACATGTAAGAGGGGGCTGCAGAGGAAACATGAAGGCTGTAAATGTAAGAGGGGGCTGCAGATGAAACAGGAAGGCTGCACATGAAAGAGGGGGCTTCAGATGAAACATGAAGGCTGCACATGTAAGAGGGGGCTGCAGATGAAACTGGAAAGCTGCACATGTAAGAGGGGGCTGCAGGGGGAACAGGAAGGCTGCACATGTAAGAGGGGGCTGCAGAGGAAACTGCAAGTGGAACTAGAAGTCCCATGAGGCATTGCAATGCTCTGACAGCTCTAAGTATAACTCGGTGAGTCAGAGGCATGATGGGATTTGTAGTTTTGTCACAGCTGGAGTGCCAAGGTTAGCCATCACTGTGATAGACACTCATTGATCAGCTAGGTGAGCGGAAGCAGACCCCTGGCAGGTTTGTTCAGTGACCCAAGTATAACCCACATGGCTGTGCCCCCTCTGACTTTCTGCATAGTGTATCCTAATACTTCCCTCTCTCCCCCATAGGCCTCTATGAATACATGATTATTATTTTCTGGCACTATATAGTTATTTGTGACTGATGTGAGCTGTACGCCTCTCCCCTCCGCCCCGCTGTGTTCACCATAACAAGGTGATGTATATCCAGAGGTGAGAAACGAGACGAGAGGACATGTCCCGTCATGTGTGCCAGCACTTCACAGCTCCTGTTGTGCCTTATCCTGAAAGTATGCAGGAATGGCCCTCAGGCCAGAGAGGCTGGTGCTAGCACAGAGTGTGTGTGTATGTATGTGTGTATATATGTGTGTCTGGTGCGAGAATAGTGTGTGTATATGTGGGTGTGTGAGCACTGAGTGTGTATATGTGGGTGTGTGAGCACTGAGTGTGTATATGTGGGTGTGTGAGCACTGAGTGTGTATATGTGGGTGTGTGAGCACTGAGTGTGTATATGTGGGTGTGGTGTATGTGTGTCTGGTGCGAGCACTGAGTGTGTGTATGTGTGTGTGTGTGTGCATGCATGCATGCATGTATGCGCAGAGAGTGTGTGTGTGTGTTGCGAGCACTGAGTGTGTATGTGGGTGTATGAGCACAGAGACTGTATGTGTGTGTGTGAGCATGCATGCATGTGTGAGCAAAGAGAGTGTATGTGTGTGTGTATGTGAGAGCATGAATGTGTGTGTGAACACAGGGAGTATATATTTGTGTGTGTGTGTGTGTGTGTGTGAGAGCATGTATGTGTGTGTAAGCACAGAGAGTATATGTGTAAGCACAGAGAGAGTGTGTGTGTGTGTGTGTGTGTGTGTGTGTATGTGTGTGTGTGTGTGTATGTGAGAGCATGCATGCATGTGTGGCTGGTGGGAACACAGTGTCTATGTATGTGGGTGTGTGAGCACAGAGAGTGTATGTGTGTGTGAGCACAGAGAGTGTATGTGTGTGTGAGCACAGAGAGTGTGTGTGTGTGTGTGTGTGAGAGCACAGAGAGTGTATGTGTGTGTATGTGTGTGTGTGAGCACAGAGAGTGTATGTGTGTGTATGTGTGTGTGAGCACAGAGAGTGTATGTGTGTGTGTGAGCACAGAGAGTGTATGTGTGTGTGAGCACAGAGAGTGTATGTGTGAGCCTGCATGTGTAGAGTGTATGCGTGAGCATGCATGCATGTGTGTGCACAGAGAGTGTATGTGTGTGTATGTGAGAGCATGCATGCGTGTGTGTTTGAGACTGCATAATACAGGGTCACAGCGCTTTGAGTCCCCAGGGAGAAAAGCGCTATATAAATATTATTATTGTTATTGTTGTTATGTCTGGTGCGAGCACAGTGTGTGTATGTAGCATGCATGCGTGTGTGTGTGTGTGTGTAAGCGTGTGTGTGTGTGTGTGTGTGTGTGTGTGTGTGGGTATGGGCAAGCTTGGCCCTCCAGCTGTTAAGGAACTACAATTCCCACAATGCATTGCAGGAGTCTGACAGCCACAGTCATGACTCATAAAGGCAAATGCATTGTGGGACTTGTAGTTCCGTAACAGCCGGAGGGCCAAGTTTGCCCATGCCTGATGTAAGAGCATGCATGCACATGTGAGTGTGTGTATGAGCATGCATTCATGTGTGTATAAGTGTGCATGCACGTGTAGTGTTTGACCTACCACCTTGCGCTACTTGATTACAGTCACATTTCTGAAGAAATCTGTCTGACAGCGGCCTGATGACTCTGGTACAGCTGCCATATGCAGGGAGTGCAATTTTACCATTACCAGTGCAGGGAGAGCACCGGCTGTTAAAGCTTAGCGTCATGTGCATTACTGTGGTAACAAGCACATTGCTACGGTAACATGGTGCTGATGGTTAATGGCTGGTGCTCTCCCTGTGCTGGTAACGGTAAAATTGCCGGAGTTAAGCTGGCCACTAACGGTCCAATTTCTAGCGAAAAATCGTTCGAGCGATCAGAAATTCTGATCGGACGAAAAATCGTCCACTACACCATCAACTAACCCAATCATTGCTTCCGATCTATCACGACCACCAAGAAAATCCAAATTTTCGTTCGTCGAAAATTCATTCGGGCGACATTTTTTTCACTCTTTCATAATCTATTGTGTCCACCAATGGAGATTATTTACAACCAATCCGATCAGAATTTCTGATCGCTCGAACGATTTTTCACTAGAAATTGGACCGTTAGTGGCCAGCTTTAAGTGCATCAGGCCCTGTCAATCTAAAGGCGGGCACGAATGATTTCATCCAACTTTGCCAAATCTATGCATTATAAAGGTGGCCTCACACCATGCAATTAGAAGATCCAATTTTCCCCCAATTTGATCATTTCAGTACAATGTAATATTATTCGATAAAATTGGTTTACTGCGGGGGAGGGGGGGGGGAGAGAGATCTTTTCTTTGTCTGATCAAATTTTCCATTTTTTTATTTTTTCTTGCTTTTTGGAGATTGAACAGGTTGGAAATTTCAGACCAACTTTATCAAGAATTGTATGGTGTGTGATTGATTGTCAATTACTTTATGTACAGTTCCAATCAATTTTTTTTCTGAGCTTTCTATTGTTTCAATTATTGAGGAAAAATGTAAGATAGGTGTGTGGTACATTAGTCAGATTTTTAAATAGTTGAAATCAGTCAACAGAAAAACTGTAAAATATGTGCAAACATATACAAATAAGAAGTACTTTTTTTCCAGAGTAAAATGAGCCATAAATGACTTTTCTCCTGTGTTGCTGTCACTTACAGTAGGCAGTAGAAATCTGACAGAAGTGACAGGGTTTGGACTAGTCCATCTCTTCATAGGGGATTCTCAGCAAGGCTTTTATTCTTTATAAAGATATTCCTGAAAAAGGACTTAAACAATGATGCTGGCCAGCTTCCCTGCTCCCTACACAGTTTTTTGGCAGTTGGACAGAGCAACTGCCATTCACCAAGTGCTTTTGAAAATAAATATATTCCTGAGAATGCCCTATAAAGGGATGGACTAGTCCAAAACCTGTCGCTTCTGTCAGATTTCTACTACCTACTGTAAGTGGCAGCAACATAGGAGAAATGTCATTTATGGCTCATTTTACTCTGGAAAAAATGTAGTTCTTATTTGTATATGTTTGCACATATTTTACAGTTTACAGTTTTTCGCTGTAGTGCCCCTTTAACCACTTCACCCCAAAGGCGTTTTTACCCAAACGGACAGGAGTGATTTTCACCTTTCAGTGCTCATCCCTTTCATTTGCCAATAGCTTAATCACTACTAATCACAATGAAATGATCTATATCTTGTTTTTTTCACCGCCAATTGGGCTTTTGGGGTTGATATTTGTTTTCAGTAATTACTTTATTTTCTATGCATTTTAAAGGGAAAAAACATGGGGAAAAAAAATGAAAAAATACACTATTTCTCAAATTTCATCCCCTATAGTTTTAATATAAACACTGCTACTGTACATAATACCCACACATTTTATCTGCCTGTTTGTCCTGGTTATCACAACATTTTAATTATGTCCCTAGTACAAAGTATGGTGACAATATAGTATTTGGAAATAAAGATGTATTTTTCCTTCGGTGGTTTTTTTTTAAATTCACTATTTTCACACGCACAGCGGCAGCAGCACTCTCTGACTTATAAAAACGTCCTGGAGCCATTAAGAGGCTCTAGCAGGAAGTTTTTATAAGTCAGCTCGTCATTAAGTGGCTAAATAGTAACTGACAGGCATAAAATCCGTAATCAATTCTCTATTACAAACTGTTAAGTAAGTTAAAAAAACGTAGTTCTAACATCATCACAATCCAAAGGCAACATTTTTCCAGTCTTTAACTGTCCAATTTTGGTGAGCTTGTGCAAATTGTAGCCTCTTTTTCCTATATGTAGTGGAGATGAGTGGTACCCGGTGGGGTCTTCTGCTGTTGTAGCCCATGCGCCTCAAGGTTGTGCGTGTTGTGGCTTCACAAATGCTTTGCTGCATACCTCGGTTGTAACGAGTGGTTATTTCAGTCAATGTTGCTCTTCTATCAGCTTGAATCAGTCGGCCCATTCTCCTCTGACCTCTAGCATCAACAAGGCATTTTTCGCCCACAGGACTGCTGAATACTGGATGTTTTTCCCTTTTCACACCATTCTTTGTAAACCCTAGAAATGGTTGTACGTGAAAATCCCAGTAACTGAGCAGATTGTGAAATACTCAGACCGGCCCGTCTAGCACCAACAACCATGCCACGCTCAAAATTGCTTAGATCACCTTTCTTTCCCATTCTGACATTCAGTTTGGAGTTCAGGAGATTCTTGACCAGGACCACACCCCTAAATGCATTGAATCAACTGCCATGTGATTGGTTGATTAGATAATTGCATTCATGAGAAATTGAACAGGTGTTCCTAATAATGCTTTAGGTGAGTGTAGCTCTTTAAGGCCTCTTGCACACTGCAAGCAAATCAGATTCAGATTCAGATTTTTAATCTGTTTTTACATCCGATTCCGATTCAGATTTTTAATCTTAACTGCATGCTGCGTTTTTTGATCCGTTTTTCTGTTGAATGTATTCAAGGAAAATCGGAAACGGAATCGGAATCGGAAACGGAATCGGAATCGGAATCGGAAAACGGATTTGCAGTGTGCAGGGAGCCTAATACTGCTACCTAGATCTAGGGTCTGTTTGTATTGATTTATAATTGTGTATGGTCTTCAATAGCCTACTCTTGTGCTACATGCTATTATATTATCTGCCAACCGCTGCTTGATTTTAGTGGTTATAATGTTTTGGATAAATCCTAAATAAATTGTGTTTTGTTTTTTTTACTACTCAGTGAGCAAAACACACATTTCACAAAACCTGATCACAGGTACATTTATTTGAACTGTCTTCCTCCAAGTGGTGAATATTTGCCCTGGAGTAGCAAAATAAAGCAGTTTTCTCTAGCTCATAGCGCCATCTAGTGGCATACTCAAGCAATTCTCAACAAAAATGTTCCATGCTGTTCCAATGACAAAAAGCAGATCAGGTACTCAGACTGGTTTTACTGGATTAGCCATATGCTTGGTCCAGGGTTTTGACCTAGACACCACATATGCCAGAAAATCAATAGGACTGCCAGGCAACTTGCATTGTTTACAAGGAAATAAATATGGCAGCCTCCATATCACTCTCACCTCGGGTACCCTTTAGGGAGAACTCAAGGCGGTGCGGTGGGGGCAAATACCCACACCTGCCTCTGTGTCCGCACACCGCCGCTCCCTGCCCCCCCCCCCCCCCACATTATAACCCCCCGAAATTGGCGACAATGATTGTCGCTATTCCAGAGAGCAATGGGAGGAGAGGGATTCCTTGCTCAAAAATGCCCACTGGGGGCGTTCTTGAAGGTTTTCCACAGATGCTATTGGGCAGCTGTCTCTCTGCATACTTTACCAGTCAGTGTCTGTCGCTGGCTCCGACCACATACATGCGTCCCACATGGTTGCCGGCATATACGTGGACGCGTATGTGACATTTTCAGTGAAGAATCGCCCAAGCGATCGGGTACGTGCAATCAGAAAGAAAAAGTAATGCATTATTTCACCATCAATAAGCCAATCAGTACTTCTCAGGGTGGTTGAGTTTGTTTAGTTGGCTATACATCTATTGACTTGGCAGCTGCTTTAAAGAGAACCCGTAACCAAGAAATGAACCAATCAATAGCTGATACCCACTTTCCCATGAGAATGCGGACGTCGGCTGCCATTTTTTGTAGCTGCTCTAACTACAGAGGGAGACGGAGAGATTGACGTTAACACTGGAACGCGTAGAGCTGGTGGGTGAGCCGTGCCGCCAGCACATGCCACTGGGAGCACCTACAGCTGACTACCTATTTTGCTGCATCTACACCTGACTTTCTATACCGGCGGCACCTACAGCTGACTTCCTATACTGGCTGCACCTACGCCTGACTGCCTATACTGGCTGCACCTACACCTGACTTCCTATACTGGCTGCATCTACACCTGACTGCCTATACTGGCTGCACCTACACCTGACTTCCTATACTGGCTGCACCTACACCTGACTTCCTATACTGGGGCAACTACACCTGACTTCCTATACTGGGGCAACTACACCTGACTTCCTATACTGGCTGCACCTACACCTGACTGCCTATACTGGCTGCACCTACACCTGACTGCCTATACTGGCTGAACCTACAACTGACTGCCTATACTGGCTGCACCTACACCTGACTTCCTATACTGGGGGCAACTACACCTGACTTCCTATACTGGCTGCACCTACACCTGACTTCCTATACTGGCTGCATCTACACCTGACTGCCTATACTGGCTGCACCTACACCTGACTGCCTATACTGGCTGCACCTACACCTGACTTCCTATACTGGGGCAACTACACCTGACTTCCTATACTGGGGCAACTACACCTGACTTCCTATACTGGCTGCACCTACACCTGACTGCCTATACTGGCTGCACCTACACCTGACTGCCTATACTGGCTGAACCTACAACTGACTGCCTATACTGGCTGCACCTACACCTGACTTCCTATACTGGGGGCAACTACACCTGACTTCCTATACTGGCTGCACCTACACCTGACTTCCTATACTGGGAGCACCTACACCTGACTTCCTATACTGGGAGCACCTACAGCTGACTACCTATTCTGCTGCATCTACACCTGACTTCCTATACTGGGGGCACCTACACCTGACTTCCTTTACTGGCTGCACCTACACCTGACTTCCTATACTGGGGGCCCCTGCACCTGACTACCTATACTGGTTGCACCTACACCTGACTACCTATACTCTGCCTGCTGACATTCAAGGCTCTACACCACATGGGACCCAAATACATAGCGGATCTATTGGAACTTTATGCCCCTCCACGCACCCTCCGCTCTGCCAACAAGATGAAGCTGGTTATTCCCAGGATACACTTAAAGGGAACCTAAACTGAGAGGGAGATGGATGTTTCCTTTTAAATAATACCAGTTGCCTGGCAGTCCTGCTGATCTCTTTGGATGCAGTGGTGGCTGAATCACACACCTGAAACAAGCATGCAGCTAATCCAGTCTGACTTCAGTCAGAGCACCTGATCTGTATGCTTGTTCAGGGGCTGTGGCTAAAAGTATTAGAGACACAGGATCAGCAGGAGAGTCAGGCAGCTGGTATTATTTGAAAAGGAAAAATCCATTCCCTTCTCAGTTTAGGTTCCCTTTAACATTTGGTGCTCGGGCCTTTTCCTATGCAGCCCCTACTCTATGGAACTCACTTCCACAATCAGTACGAGAGGCTCCTTCTCTGGACAGCTTTAAAAAAAGGCTAAAAACTCACCTCTTTTCCCGAGCCTTTGAGATTGCATAATGCAGGGTCACAGCGCTTTGAGTCCCCAGGGAGAAAAGCGCTATATAAATATTGTTATTGTTATACTGGCTGCACCTACACCTGACTACCTATACTGGTTGCACCTACACCTGACTACCTATACTGGCTGCAATTACACCTGACTTCCTACACTGGCTGCACCTACACCTGACTTCCTATACTGGCTGCACCTACACCTGACTACCTATACTGGTTGCACCTACACCTGACTACCTATACTGGCTGCAATTACACCTGACTTCCTATACTGGCTGCACCTACACCTGACTTCTTACACTGGGGGCACCTACACCTGACTTCCTATACTGGGGGAACCTACAGCTGACTACCTATACTGGGGTACTTACAGCCACAGTTGCCACCTCATCCCTTTAACCACTTCAGGACCTCAGGCTTACACCCCCCCCCTAGTGACCAGTCCTTTTTTCATTACATAGGGCTGTGCAGCTTTGTCAGGGTGCTGCACAGCCCTGCAACTCAGCACACAAATTCTTTTCACCTCCCTTTAGTGTCTTAATAAGACGCTCTGTCGGAGGTCTCTGATCGCAGCTGCGATCTTTAACAAAAGGAAGGCTTTTCCCTCCGCCCTGTGCCGACCTAAATCACCATAGGATGGCGATCGGCACTGCTCCCCGCCTCTCATAGGCATCAGCCAATGAGAGGGACACACATTAGAGCCGCTCTGAGGGACAGCCCAGTGTCCCTCGTACAGCGCTGCAGGAGGTAGCAGTGCTGTACAATTGTAAACAAAGGAAAATTCTTTCCCCTTTTCAGCTCTAAACAGCCTGCTAGCCGGAGCTCGGTGAACTGGCAGGGAACGATTGCGCATGCGCACGCGCGTTCCCTGCTAAACTGCAGCTCCAGGACTTGATGACAATCAGAGTTAGGTGGTCCTGGAGCTGCTGCAGCGGTCACGCCTATCGGTGTGACGCGGTTGTTAGGTAGTTAAAGAGAACCTGTACTGAGTAAAAATATTTAAAATAAACACGAGGTAACTTCAAATGAACATTACATAGTTACCTTGCCATCAGTTCCTCTCAGAAGCTCACCATTTTCTTCTGACAATAATCCCTTCCAGTTCTGACAACATTTTGTCAGAAGTGAAATATATCAGTTGCTGTCAGTTATATATCAGTTGCTGTCAGTTATAGCTGAGAGGAAATCTGATGTACCAGGTAATGTCCATATTTCCCTATGGCTCAAGTGGGCGATGTTACAGTTTAACTGTGTGCTGACCAGAAAGCTGTTATGGGTAATGGCCCTTTTCAAAATGGAGGACGGAAAATTCCCTTGATCACAGTGAACAAACAGGACGCGGGACAGGAGAAAGACACTGAGGAGTAGACTACATGGAAGGTAAGTATGACTTGTGTATGCTTATTTTGAGTTTTGATTTTCAGTTCAGGTTTTCTTTAAATACAGACACATATGAATTATACATGCCTGCACTGATTATGTGTGAGTAGCCCCAGAACCTGTATAACTTAGATGTGTCAATATTTAAAGGGATGAGGTGGAAACCCCGCCTACCTATACTGGCTGCACCTACACGTGACTTTCTATACTAAGGGCACCAACACCTGGCTACCTATACTGGGGGTACCTATGCTTGGCTACCTATACTGAGGGCACCTATACCTGGCTACCTATACTGGGGGTACCTATGCTTGGCTACCTATACTGAGGGCACCTATACCTGGCTAACCTATACTGGGGGCACCTATACCTGGCTACCTATACTGGGGCACCTATACCTGGCTAACCTATACTGGGGGCACCTATACCTGGCTACCTATACTGGGGCACCTATACCTGGCTACCTATACTGGGGGTACCTATGCTTGGCTACCTATACTGGGGGTACCTATGCCTGGCTACCTATACTGGGGGTACCTATGCTTGGCTACCTAAACTGAGGGCACCTATACCTGGCTACCTATACTGGGGGTACCTATGATTGGCTACCTATACTGAGGGCACCTATACCTGGCTACCTATACTGGGGGTACCTATGCTTGGCTACCTATACTGAGGGCACCTATACCTGGCTACCTATACTGGGGGCACCTATACCTGGCTACCTATACTGGGGCACCTATACCTGGCTACCTATACTGGGGGTACCTATGCCTGGCTACCCATACTGAGGGCTGAGCGTTTGGTAAGATGTGTCACAACTTCAAAAAGGTTGGGAACCATTGGGTTAAGCTATAGTATAATATCAGCATTTAATACCAATATTTTAAGATTCTTCTTTACACTCTAATAGTAGAATATCAATAAATGTACCGGCTTTTCTAGGCACCCATATAATATTTGAGCAGACAGTGACGGGGGTAGTGGCAGGAGGCTGTCATGCTGAAATCGATCTGGAATCGACCTGCAGTGTATGGTACAATATGGGGGAAAGAGGCGCCCTGTGATATATAAAACCTTTAAAATCAGAATAAAATAGAAAAAATTGAGGTGGCTTACCTCAGTGATGAGAACTTTGTATAAACAAAGGGTTTTTTATTTAGCACAGGCAACGCGTTTGGTGGGTCTGAACCCGCTTCCTCAGGCCAATAAAAGTGCCATTTTGAAAAAAAGCTGCCCGACATATGGAGCTTTTGACCCATATTGTGCTTAAAACAGGGGCAAACCTAGGATTTTCAAAGGGGGGGATTCCTGAAAGGTCTCCCTCAGCCACCCACAATACAGTATTAGGACATCATGCTGGGTACACATAATGTAATCTCTGTCCAACAACGGGATAGATCAGGAGCAGTTTGGATACAGATAATAATGAGGACAGCCGACATTGGTAATGAAGGGGAAAGTGAAGCATTTAAGCCTCATCTACACGGGTAGATGAGGCTGCGATCCGGCGGCTCGATTAGCCGCCGGATCGCCTCTTCCACATCCCCGCTCGCTGCGCCGGCGCCGCTTATCTTCCGCTCGATTCCCTGCCATTGTCCCCTCGCGGGGATCGAGCAGGGAATCGGCGGTGGGGAGATCCGTCCTGTCGGATCTTATCAATCGAGCCGCTGATAAGCCACATCGCCGCCGCATCTACGCGTGTAGATGCGGCTTTACACAGCAGGGCACAGGGCTGTGCTCATACCTGACTCTGTTAAAGGGGCACTACAGCAAAAAAATGTAAAATTTTAAATATGTGCAAACATATACAAATAAGAAGTACTTTTTTTTTCCAGAGTAAAATGAGCCATAAATGACTTTTCTCCTATGTTGCTGTCACTTACAGTAGGCAGTAGAAATCTGACAGAAGTGACAGGTTTTGGACTAGTCCATCTCTTCATGGGGGATTCTCAGCAAGGCTTTTATTCTTTATATATTCCCTAAAAAGGATTTAAACAATGATGCTGGCCAGCTTCCCTGCTCGCTACGCAGTTTTTTAGCAGTTGGACAGAGCAACTGCCATTCACTAAGTGCTATTAAAACTAAATATTAGGGCTGCTCAAATCCGGATACGGGAGAAACCAGGATAGTTGCTATCCGGATATCTCCCAGTAAACCTGTGCGGGGGGGGGGGGGGTCAAGCTTACCTGGCTGACGTCTTCGTTGTCTGTCCCTGGCGCCTCCCACAATGTGGTCCACGAGCATCACGTGACTACAGACACTTCCTCCTTCAACCCGGAAGGAGGAAGTGCTTGTAGTCACGTGGAACGCATCGTGGGAGGCGCCAGGGACGGAAGAAGACATCAGACAGGTAAGCTTGACCCCCCCCCCACACACAGATTTACTGGGAGATATCCGGATAGCAACTATCCGGGTGTCTCCCGGATCCGGATCTGAGTAGCCCTACTAAATATATCCCTGAGAATCCCCCATGAAGAGATGGACTAGTCCAAAACCTGTCACTTCTGTCAGATTTCTACTACCTACTGTAAGTGACAGCATTATAGGAGAAAAGTAATGTATGGCTCATTTTACTCTGGAAAAAATGTACTTCTTATTTGTATGTTTGCACATATTTTAAATTTTACAGATTTTCGCTGTAGTGCCCCTTTAAGTTCTCCAGAGCTGCTGAATCCACACGCTGCTCTGCTGCTACAGCTGAAGTGCAAAATGCAGACAAAAGCTTCCGGTCCGCCCAATCTAGCAGAGCTGAGAGATCGTTGTTGTTGCTCTTGGCAACAGCTCTACTTTCGCTTGTCTCCACACACGTGTCTCCATAGCTCCACCACCTCCTCCTCCAGAATTCCATTGCGTTCCACGCTCCCCGCGCGCTTCCGTCTCTGTTTGAATTAGTGTTGTCCGGATCATGAACGAATCTATTTTATGAGTCGATCATCCGAATCTTTAAAATGAGTGATTCGAATCGCAAAAGGGGCGGGGCCAGGAGCGACACGCCCCCTCTCAGCGGGCAGCGGGGTCCTGGAAGCAGAGATCGCTCTGTTAGAAGGGAGGCAGCCTTGCAGGGAGACAGGTAGATGAGAGAGAGGGGACATGGGTGCCACTGCCAGATATGTGTAGAGCACACATACTGGCTGCAATGTGCTGCTCATTACAGGCTGGCTGTTCCGTATTGCTGCACAGTGATCGCATTGGAAGCTTTTGGCTCAGCACAGCTCAGTAACTTTGCAGGGACTGTGATTGCTTTGCAATATGATCCTCCTGCATTCGCTCTATACAGCTGCACTTATCTTCTGGGAATGCTTTCTTTCACTGTGCGACGTTTGCATTGAAAGTACACAGATGAACATATAGGTGAAATACATGTAAAGCAGAATGACTTCAGCATGTGGGTATTATGTGCAAACATTTCTGCTCTCTGCTCGTCCCTCCTCCCATCTCTGTCCACTCCCTGCCCTCTGTCCATCTTCTCCCCTTCTCTCTGTGTGTCCACTCCCTCCCCTTCTCCTGTCCACAGCAGGGAAAGACCTGTCCTGCTATTCATTTCACCCCCGAAATGCTTCGGTAGTAAAATGATCCGAGATTCGGATCAAAGATCCGGATCTTTTCAATGATCCGATTCGAATCATCCGGATCATTGAAAAGATCCGAACTTCCCATCTCTAGTTTGAATTAACATGGAGCGATCTTATTGGATCCCACAGGCAGGCGTCGTCACCCAATCGCCTCAGCGCATGCGCAGCCCGACGCCCAGCCACTCGCTCTACAGCCTCTCCGCATCCTGCGCTCCCTAAAGTTTGAACTGCAGCCACGCCCACGAATCCGCCTACCCCTAGTGTTATTCTGCCGAGCAGGGCGGGGCGCTTTGCCGCGCCTGGGCCAATGCGCCTGGATGTGTTGTCTCTGAGCCAATCGCCGCGGACCGTCAGCACGTGTGGGCGGGGCCTGCGGCTGGGCAGTTGTGAGAGTTGCAGGGAGCGTTTATCGAGGCTGTGATGGACGGAGCGGGCGCGGGATTCCGGTAACAGGTCAGCTTCCCGGGATCACATGACTGGCGCTTACACATTACACATGGGGGATGACCACACTGGGGCCCCTCCCCAGTATTAGCTCTATGCTGGTAATGATCCCTTCCATAGATGCTTTGAATGATAATCATCTCCCTGTTCCCCTTCCTGCTCCTCTCACCCTGGTTTTTCTTGGCAAGCTTTTGGGCGTACATTTGAATACGGCGCTGGTAGACTTGGGCGCAGGATCCAGCTGTTAAATGGCTGGTCCTGCTTCTGCACAAGTCCGGGGCGTTTTAATTACTATTCCCCCTCCAGGCCGACATGGATAGTGGGGGAATGAAATAATTCGGCTTCCAGCGATTGCTGGAGGCCGAATTATTGTGTTTTTTAAACAACTTCGGCTCCGTCTTCTGACGGAGCCGACCTTCCTCACTGAGCGCCGCTATAGACTGATTCCCATTACAGTCTATGGCGGCGCTGGCTGCGCCCAAAGCTAGCAGCGCTGAAAAGCACTGCTCCGAGCTTTTGGTGCCCTGTATCAATTATGTGTAAACTACTCCTGAATCGCAATTAAAGGGAACCTAAACTGAGAAAGAAGTGGATTTTTCCTTATACAATAATACCAGTTGTCTGACTCTCCTGCTGATCCTGTGCCTCCAATACTTTAAGCCACACCCCCTGAACAAGCATGCAGATCAGGTGCCCTGACTGAAGTCAGACTGGATTAGCTGCATGCTTGTTTCAGGTGTGTGATTCAGCCACTACTGCAGCCAAATAGATTAGCAGGACTGCCAGGCAACTGGTAAAGTTTAAAAGGAAACATCCATATCCCTCTCAGTTAAGGTTCCCTTTAAAGGGGTTCTCTGGGGGGTTAAATAAAATCTGTCACCTGGGGTTTCTACCAGCCCCCTGAAGCTGTAATGTGCTGTCCTCTGATGCTTACTGAGCAGTTGCAGTATGAAGGTTTCTTGTACTACGCAGTAAGCGCCCGAAGACGCGTGTGGGAGATTACTGTGGGTTTTAGATGCCGATCAGGCCGGGGCCGATGGCGGAGAACGGCGGATCATTGGAGGACATGACAGCTTCAGGGGGCCGGTAGAAGCCCCAAGTAAGTGTCCGGTTTTATTTTAAACTGCACATGTGCGGCAGCAGTGGTGTAGCTAAGGAGCTATGGGCCCCGGTGCAAGTTTTTACATGCGCCCCCCCCCCCCCCCAAACACTCTACACATCACAATTGATACGGCTCACCAAAACCTGCCAATGGCAACTACAGTGTCAGAGGTGCAAGAAGGGGATGGGGACAGTTTAACGATTATCATTCAAAGCATTTATAAAAGTGATCAAGCACAGGACCCATAGAGAGCTAATACTGCAGTTGAGGTAGGGTACTTCAGGGACCATCTGACCCAAGGGCCCCAGTGCAGTTGAGACCTCTGTAACCCCTATTGCTATGCCACTGTGCAGCAGGCACCCTGGCCACAGACGCAGCGACACATGGAAATTATGATATAAGATGTATAGAGTGCCTGAAGGGGCCCAATGTAAAACTTTCGCTGGGGGCCATAGCTCCTTATCTATGTCACTGCTTATAAAGAACTATTGAACTAGCCAGACGCCATACAATTGTTTACTTTTTTTTTTCGTCTCAAGAAATACAATACATTTTTTAATGTATCGTGTGTGTTCGCCTTTGGTATTTTAAGTATGGATGCCTCAATTAATTGACAAATAATGGTAAAAAATACTTAGTAGTATTTACTGTTCATCTCTGTGGGCATGCATATTGTGCCCAATCACTTTGTATGTCAGTGTTGGAATGATAGCTGTGCGTGCGTTAGTTACACTTCCTGTGCTGTTGCTACTGGGAACAAAACAGCAGGCAAGACGGTCTGTCCTGTTGGTGGCCAGTGATGTTTGGGATAAATGCACACATACTTTAGACTAGTGCCCAAATTAATTGGTACCTATTATTTCATCTGTGTAAAATCTAAGCCAGGGGTCAGGAACCTTTTTGGCTGAGAGAGCCATAAACGCCACATATTTTAAAATGTAATTCTGTGAGAGCCATACAGTATGTTTCAAACCGGGACAATGCACATGCCCAGCAGAGGGCTCACATCCCTGTTGCCATGGTGATGTTTATACAGTTGATCCGCAAGGCAGCGGAAGTGTCAGACACATCTTCAGCTTCTGTTGGGGTTCACCAACATGAGCAATTTCCCAGACAGGAGAAATACTGACTAACCGCTTGTACAATTAGCTAGCTGACTTGGCGGTTGATTCACTTCGTAGAATGAGATCCCTGCACTTTGCCCAATTGGCTGCCTGTCATGTGACAGGCAGTATATTGGGCCAATCAAAGTGTGGGGATCTCGTCCTACAAAGTCACTGGACCTGACAGTATCCAGGGTGGGACAAATGGAGCAGCCGTTAGTTTTGGGGGGAGCTCGAGTAGGTTAGTGGTGAATGCTACAGCAGTAGTGTGCACTACTTTGAAAATGTTACTTGCGCTGCCACACTAAGCTGCACTACTTGATCAGTGTAGCTTAGTGAATCCACCGCTACTGATTTGTATGTGAGCCAGATGTTGCCATCAAAAGAGCCACATCTGGCTCCCGAGCCATAGGTTCCCTACCCCTGATCTAAGCTGTGTGTTTTAAAAGGTATCTGAACCAAATATATATTTTTTTTAATTTAAAGTGGACCTGAACTCTTGCACAGGACAGAAGGAAAACTTAGAGAAATGCAGCCTGTATGTATTTACATGTTTACAAATTAGTTGCTCTGCTGGGGCAGCCAGCTGACACAGTTGAGAGATCAAATTACAGTTGGAATTAGTCACAGATGAGGGGGGATTAGACAAGCTAAACTCTTTAGCATGTCTAATCTCCCCTCATCTGTGACTAATTCCAACTGTAATTTGATCTCTCAACTGTCAGCTGGCTGCCCCAGCAGAGCAACTAATTTGTAAACATAGGATGTTAACCCTACATCTGCTTCCATAAAAGCAGGAAGTAGACACATTGCAGATTTATTGCAGGATTTGTGTAAGCTGTACCAAATTTTTTCTTTAAAGATTATTGTGCTGTTCCTTATCTTTTAGGGCTAGTTCACACTCAGTGCTTGGAGTGGCGCTTTCTCGTGATCGCGTTTGGCTCTGCGATCGTGATTTGCAATGGATCGAAATCGCAAACGCGTGTGTGAATGTATCCATAGGGATACATTAGTAGCAGCGCATTGCTGATCGCCGGCGATCAGCAAAGCGCTGAAAAGTCACCAACTGTGAACCAGAAGGGTAAGTTGTGAGTTCAGGTCCGCTTTAAAGTTCCCCTCTATCAAGGGAAAGAAAATTGAATCAAGCCCATAGAGAGCTAGACTACCTTATCCTAAGAAGCCCAAAGCTGCTCAGTGTTTTCGGGGTCCCTCCTGTTTCCTGGTCCTCTACTTCGGCTGGCCCTGTTAGTTGAAGAGCCTCTTGGAAGTCTCTCCCAGCGGTGATGAGCAGTCCAGAACTGTGCGTGCGCAGCAAAAGGAAGCCCTCCCCTTTCTGTGCGTGCGCAGCAAAAGGAAGCCCTTCCCTTTCGGTGCGTGCGCAGCAAGAGGAAGACCTTCCCTTTCTGTGCGTGCGCAGCAAAAGGAAGCCCTTCCCTTTCTGTGCGTGCGCAGCAAAAGGAAGCCCTTCCCTTTCTGTGCGTGCACAGCAAAAGGAAGCCCTCCCCTTTCTGTGCGTGCGCAGCAAAAGGAAGCCCTTCCCTTTCTGTGCGTGCGCGGCAAAAGGAAGCCCTCCCCTTTCTGTGCGTGCGCGGCAAAAGGAAGCCCTCCCCTTTCTGTGCGTGCGCGGCAAAAGGAAGCCCTCCCCTTTCTGTGCGTGCGCGGCAAAAGGAAGCCCTCCCCTTTCTGTGCGTGCGCGGCAAAAGGAAGCCCTCCCCTTTCTGTGCGTGCGCGGCAAAAGGAAGCCCTCCCCTTTCTGTGCGTGCGCGGCAAAAGGAAGCCCTCCCCTTTCTGTGCGTGCGCGGCAAAAGGAAGCCCTCCCCTTTCTGTGCGCGCGCGGCAAAAGGAAGCCCTCCCCTTTCTGTGCGTGCGCGGCAAAAGGAAGCCCTCCCCTTTCTGTGCGTGCGCGGCAAAAGGAAGCCCTCCCCTTTCTGTGCGCGCGCGGCAAAAGGAAGCCCTCCCCTTTCTGTGCGCGCGCGGCAAAAGGAAGCCTTCCCCTTTCTGTGCGTGCGCGGCAAAAGGAAGCCCTCCCCTTTCTGTGCGTGCGCGGCAAAAGGAAGCCCTCCCCTTTCTGTGCGTGCGCGGCAAAAGGAAGCCCTCCCCTTTCTGTGCGTGCGCGGCAAAAGGAAGCCCTCCCCTTTCTGTGCGTGCGCGGCAAAAGGAAGCCCTCCCCTTTCTGTGCGTGCGCGGCAAAAGGAAGCCCTCCCCTTTCTGTGCGTGCGCGGCAAAAGGAAGCCCTCCCCTTTCTGTGCGTGCGCGGCAAAAGGAAGCCCTCCCCTTTCTGTGCGTGCGCGGCAAAAGGAAGCCCTCCCCTTTCTGTGCGCGCGCGGCAAAAGGAAGCCCTCCCCTTTCTGTGCGCGCGCGGCAAAAGGAAGCCCTCCCCTTTCTGTGCGCGCGCGGCAAAAGGAAGCCCTCCCCTTTCTGTGCGCGCGCGGCAAAAGGAAGCCCTCCCCTTTCTGTGCGCGCGCGGCAAAAGGAAGCCCTTCCCTTTCGGTGCGTGCGCGGCAAGAGGAAGCCCTTCCCTTTCTGTGCGTGCGCAGCAAAAGGAAGCCCTTCCCTTTCTGTGCGTGCGCAGCAAAAGGAAGCCCTCCCCTTTCTGTGTGCGCGCAGCAAAAGGAAGCCCTCCCCTTTCTGTGCGCGCGCAGCAAAAGGAAGCCCTCCCCTTTCTGTGCGCGCGCAGCAAAAGGAAGCCCTCCCCTTTCTGTGCGTGCGCGGAAAAGGAAGCCCTCCCCTTTCTGTCCGTGCGCGGCAAAAGGAAGCCCTCCCCTTTCTGTGCGCGCGCGGCAAAAGGAAGCCCTCCCCTTTCTGTGCGCGCGCGGCAAAAGGAAGCCCTCCCCTTTCTGTGCGCGCGCGGCAAAAGGAAGCCCTCCCCTTTCTGTGCGCGCGCGGCAAAAGGAAGCCCTCCCCTTTCTGTGCGCGCGCGGCAAAAGGAAGCCCTCCCCTTTCTGTGCGCGCGCGGCAAAAGGAAGCCCTCCCCTTTCTGTGCGCGCTCGGCAAAAGGAAGCCCTCCCCTTTCTGTGCGCGCGCGGCAAAAGGAAGCCCTCCCCTTTCTGTGCGCGCGCGGCAAAAGGAAGCCCTCCCCTTTCTGTGCGCGCGCGGCAAAAGGAAGCCCTCCCCTTTCTGTGCGCGCGCGGCAAAAGGAAGCCCTCCCCTTTCTGTGCGCGCGCGGCAAAAGGAAGCCCTCCCCTTTCTGTGCGCGCGCGGCAAAAGGAAGCCCTCCCCTTTCTGTGCGCGCGCGGCAAAAGGAAGCCCTCCCCTTTCTGTGCGCGCGCGGCAAAAGGAAGCCCTCCCCTTTCTGTGCGCGCGCGGCAAAAGGAAGCCCTCCCCTTTCTGTGCGCGCGCGGCAAAAGGAAGCCCTCCCCTTTCTGTGCGCGCGCGGCAAAAGGAAGCCCTCCCCTTTCTGTGCGCGCGCGGCAAAAGGAAGCCCTCCCCTTTCTGTGCGCGCGCGGCAAAAGGAAGCCCTCCCCTTTCTGTGCGCGCGCGGCAAAAGGAAGCCCTCCCCTTTCTGTGCGTGCGCGGCAAAAGGAAGCCCTCCCCTTTCTGTGCGTGCGCGGCAAAAGGAAGCCCTCCCCTTTCTGTGCGTGCGCGGCAAAAGGAAGCCCTCCCCTTTCTGTGCGTGCGCGGCAAAAGGAAGCCCTCCCCTTTCTGTGCGTGCGCGGCAAAAGGAAGCCCTCCCCTTTCTGTGCGCGCGCGGCAAAAGGAAGCCCTCCCCTTTCTGTGCGCGCGCGGCAAAAGGAAGCCCTTCCCTTTCTGTGCGCGCGCGGCAAAAGGAAGCCCTTCCCTTTCTGTGCGCGCGCGGCAAAAGGAAGCCCTTCCCTTTCTGTGCGCGCGCGGCAAAAGGAAGCCCTCCCCTTTCTGTGCGCGCGCGGCAAAAGGAAGCCCTCCCCTTTCTGTGCGCGCGCGGCAAAAGGAAGCCCTCCCCTTTCTGTGCGCGCGCGGCAAAAGGAAGCCCTCCCCTTTCTGTGCGCGCGCGGCAAAAGGAAGCCCTCCCCTTTCTGTCCGTGCGCGGCAAAAGGAAGCCCTCCCCTTTCTGTCCGTGCGCGGCAAAAGGAAGCCCTCCCCTTTCTGTGCGCGCGCGGCAAAAGGAAGCCCTCCCCTTTCTGTGCGCGCGCGGCAAAAGGAAGCCCTCCCCTTTCTGTGCGCGCGCGGCAAAAGGAAGCCCTCCCCTTTCTGTGCGCGCGCGGCAAAAGGAAGCCCTCCCCTTTCTGTGCGCGCGCGGCAAAAGGAAGCCCTCCCCTTTCTGTGCGCGCGCGGCAAAAGGAAGCCCTCCCCTTTCTGTGCGCGCGCGGCAAAAGGAAGCCCTCCCCTTTCTGTGCGCGCGCGGCAAAAGGAAGCCCTCCCCTTTCTGTGCGCGCGCGGCAAAAGGAAGCCTTCCCCTTTCTGTGCGCGCGCGGCAAAAGGAAGCCCTCCCCTTTCTGTGCGCGCGCGGCAAAAGGAAGCCCTCCCCTTTCTGTGCGTGCGCGGCAAAAGGAAGCCCTCCCCTTTCTGTGCGTGCGCGGCAAAAGGAAGCCCTCCCCTTTCTGTGCGCGCGCGGCAAAAGGAAGCCCTCCCCTTTCTGTGCGCGCGCGGCAAAAGGAAGCCCTCCCCTTTCTGTGCGCGCGCGGCAAAAGGAAGCCCTCCCCTTTCTGTGCGCGCGCGGCAAAAGGAAGCCCTCCCCTTTCTGTGCGCGCGCGGCAAAAGGAAGCCCTCCCCTTTCTGTGCGCGCGCGGCAAAAGGAAGCCCTCCCCTTTCTGTGCGCGCGCGGCAAAAGGAAGCCCTTCCCTTTCTGTGCGCGCGCGGCAAAAGGAAGCCCTCCCCTTTCTGTGCGCGCGCGGCAAAAGGAAGCCCTCCCCTTTCTGTGCGCGCGCGGCAAAAGGAAGCCCTCCCCTTTCTGTGCGCGCGCGGCAAAAGGAAGCCCTCCCCTTTCTGTGCGCGCGCGGCAAAAGGAAGCCCTCCCCTTTCTGTGCGCGCGCGGCAAAAGGAAGCCCTCCCCTTTCTGTGCGCGCGCGGCAAAAGGAAGCCCTCCCCTTTCTGTGCGCGCGCGGCAAAAGGAAGCCCTCCCCTTTCTGTGCGCGCGCGGCAAAAGGAAGCCCTCCCCTTTCTGTGCGCGCGCGGCAAAAGGAAGCCCTCCCCTTTCTGTGCGCGCGCGGCAAAAGGAAGCCCTCCCCTTTCTGTGCGCGCGCGGCAAAAGGAAGCCCTCCCCTTTCTGTGCGCGCGCGGCAAAAGGAAGCCCTCCCCTTTCTGTGCGCGCGCGGCAAAAGGAAGCCCTCCCCTTTCTGTGCGCGCGCGGCAAAAGGAAGCCCTCCCCTTTCTGTGCGCGCGCGGCAAAAGGAAGCCCTCCCCTTTCTGTGCGCGCGCGGCAAAAGGAAGCCCTTCCCTCTCTGTGCGCGCGCGGCAAAAGGAAGCCCTCCCCTCTCTGTGTGTGCGCAGCAAATGGTAGCGCTTATGCACAAGAACTTTTAATCCCTGGAAATGTGCGGTTTGGTACTCGCTCATGCGATTGACATTGAAGAGCTGTTCCCTATGAGGTTTCCTCAAGTAGACTATCGCCGATTTCCAGGAGGTTGGTGAGAGAAGATTATTAGCGTATAGGAGAGACACCGAAGGCAGCGAGCAGCATCAGGCTTTTCAGAATAAGGTAATCTAGCCCTCCATAGGGTTGTCTGTGACCCATCGGCATATACCTATTTATGTACTGTACAAACCACTGGGTCACAGCATACAGGCACCCGCCCCGGTGGCAATGGAGACGAGGAGGGGTGGAGCCAGGCAGGCAGGCAGTGGCGGCTCCACAGACAAGGCTATAGTGACTCTGCCATGTGCTGCAGACATCTACAGCATGCCGTCCGGAATCGTACCGCAGTGCAATCTGGACGGCGAGCCATTGAAGTGATAGGCCCTTTTTCCCCACCCCTCTTATGCGGGGAATCGCTGCAGATGTGGCCTGGATACAGGCCCAGTGGAAGTCTGCCCTAATAGATCCCTCTCTGATCAGAGAGGGATCGACTTGATGGTCAAATCTGATAACCATCTATAAGTCATGTATGGCCACCTTAAAGGGATACTGTAGGGGGGTCGGGGAAAATGAGTTGAAGTTACCCGGGGCTTCTAATGGCCCCCCACAGACATCCTGTGCCTGCGTAGCCACTCACCGATGCTCCAGCCCCGTCTCCGGTTCACTTCTGGAATTTCTGACTTTAAAGTCAGAAAACCACTGCGCCTGCATTGCCGTGTCCTCGCTTCCCCTGATGTCACCAGGAGCACACGGTGCAGGCACAGACCATACTGGGCTTGTGCAATACTCTCCTGGTGACATCAGCGGGAGCGAGGATGCAGCTGCGCAGGCACAGTGGTTTTCAGACTTTAAAGTCTGAAATTCCAGAAGTGAACCGGAGGCGGGGCCGGAGCATCGGTGAGTGGCTGCGCGGGCACAGGATGTCTGTGGGGGACCATTAGAAGCCCTGGGTAAGTTCAACTCATTTTCCCCCGACCCCCCTACAGTATCCCTTTAAAATATACCTGACGTGACAGGGATATGGAGGCTGCCATATTTATTTTCTTTTAAACAATACCAGTTGCCCGGCATGCCTCCTGATCTGTTTGGCTGCAACACACACACACACACACACACACACACACACACACACACCACACATACACACCACCCCCCCCCCCCCCCCTACCCCCACCTGAAACAAGCATGCAGCTAATTCTGTCAGACTTCAGTCAGAAACATCTGATCTGTATTCTTGTTCAGGGTCTAAAGCTAAAGCAGAAGAGTGTCAGGACTGCCAGGTAACTGGAATTGAAGATAAATGTTGGCTTCTCACTTCAGTTGTGCTTTAAAGCCCTGTGCAGCCTTCCTGTCCCGCGCTGGTCCTCCACGTTCCTCTGTTCCCCGCCACCAGCTAGTTTCGGTTTGGTCGACTCGACAACTGTGCCTGCGCTTCCCGGGCCATGCGTATCCTTCTCCGCAAAAGCGTCTTGTGGTGTTAGCGCAGGACACTATTGTGGGCGGGAACACAATGAAAGATACGTGTGGCTTGCCGACAACTTGCAAGTCAGCTGCTGACAGCAGGGAAACGGAGGATCGTGGAGGAGCGGCGCGGGACAGGAAGGTTACAAGGGGCTGGCAGAAGCCCCAGGTAAATCCAACACTATCTGCCTGCCGCCTGCACCAACGTCTGCCTGGATTTTGACTACTCTCTGCCTGCCGCCTGCACCGACCTCTGCCTGGATTTTGACTACTCTCTGCCTGCCGCCTGCACTGACCTCTGCCTGGATTTTGACTACTCTCTGCCTGCCTTATTTGTACAGTTTCACAATCTTTTTAATTTTATTCATCAATGTAATTCAACAAATTTGTGTTCGTCTAGTCTTTTATTTATATGCAGAATTTCTACCAGGCTTGGTGAGTTATGACTTAAGAATTGAAGGCCTAAAATTCTTGAAAAAAAAATTACGAGTTTTGATAATTCCAGACAGAAATGAACCGCCAGGGAGGTTAACCACCCTGGCGTTCTATTAAGATCGCCAGGGCGGCTGCGGGAGGGTTTTTTTTAAATTAAAAAAAAACTATTTCATGCAGCCAACTGAAAGTTGGCTGCATGAAAGCCCACTAGAGGGTGCTCCGGAGGCGTTCTTCCGATCGCCTCCGGCGCCCAGAATAAACAAGGAAGGCCGCAATGAGCGGCCTTCCTTGTTTTGCTTAGATCGTCGCCATTGCGACGAGCGGAGTGACGTCATGGACGTCAGCTGACGTCAGCCGCCTCCGATCCAGCCCTTAGCGCTGGCCGGAACTTTTTGTTCCGGCTACGCTGGGCTCAGGCGGCTAGGGGGACCCTCTTTCGCCGCTGCTCGCGGCGAATCGCCGCAGAGCGGCGGCGATCGGGCAGCACACGCGGCTGGCAAAGTGCCGGCTGCGTGTGCTGCTCTTTATTTGAACAAAATCGGCCCAGCAGGGCCTGAGCGGCAGCCATCGGCGGTGATGGACGAGCTGAGCTCGTCCATACCGCTAAGATGGTTAAAGGATACGTCCAGGCGAAATAAAAATAAAAATCCACTTACCTGGGGCTTCCTCCAGCCCGTGGCAGCCGTCCTATGCCCTCGCTGTGGCTCCTGGTCTCCTCTGCTGCAGAAGCCGACCTCGTCGGGTCGGCTTCTTCTGCTTTCAAACGCGCGGCTCACGTGGTAGCGCTGACGTCATCAGGACTGTACTGCGCAGGAGACAGGGAGCTGCGGCAAGGGCACAGGACGGCTGCCAGGATCTGGAGGAAGCCCCAGGTAAGTGGATGTTTATTTAGCCTGGACGTATCCTTTAAGTCTTTGTTGTTTTAAGTAAGCTTTTTCTCTGATCAGGTGTGGTGTCATCTCTTTGCATCGTTTGTTTTGCAGATTTTTTTATTTTCCTTAGAAAAGCAGCTTTGAGGCCTTACAATGAGCTGGGTGGTGGAAGAGTGGAAGGAGGGCCTTCCCACAAGGACCCTGCAGAAAATCCGGGAGCTGGAAGACCAGTTGGATAAGCTGAAGAAGGAACGGCAGCAGCGGCAGTTTCAGCTGGAGTCTCTGGAGGCCGCCTTCCAGAAACAGAAACAAAAGGTGCGCGTTGCTAAATAAAGCTGCGTGCATTTAAAAAAAAATAAAATTGTGTGTACTAAAATGTCAGGGAGTCCAGGCCTTCCGCTCCCCATAACATGAACTGGGCCCATCCATGTAAAAAAGCTTGTGGAAATCACTGATGGACTGCCGCTGTGCTTGTGCTGCAGTTGTGGCTTGTGGTAATCACTGATGGACTGCCTCTGTGCTTGTGCTGCAGTTGTGGCTTGTGGTAATCACTGATGGGCTGCCGCTGTGCATGTGCTGCAGGTGTGGCTTGTGGTAATCACTGACGGGCTGCCGCTGTGCATGTGCTGTGGCTTGTGGTAATCACTGATGGGCTGCTGCTGTGCATGTGCTGCAGTTGTGGCTTGTGGTAATCACTGATGGACTGCCTCTGTGCTTGTGCTGCAGTTGTGGTTTGTGGTAATCACTGACGGGCTGCCGCTGTGCATGTGCTGTGGCTTGTGGTAATCACTGATGGGCTGCTGCTGTGCATGTGCTGCAGTTGTGGCTTGTGGTAATCACTGATGGACTGCCTCTGTGCTTGTGCTGCAGTTGTGGCTTGTGGTAATCACTGACGGGCTGCCGCTGTGCATGTGCTGTGGCTTGTGGTAATCACTGATGGGCTGCTGCTGTGCATGTGCTGCAGGTGTGGTTTGTGGTAATCACTGATGGGCTGCTGCTGTGCATGTGCTGCAGTTTTGGCTTGTGGTAATCACTGATGGACTGCCGCTGTGCATGTGCTGCAGGTGTGGCTTGTGGTAATCACTGATGGATGCTTCTGTGCATGTGCTGCAGTTGTGGCTTGTGGTAAAAACTGATGGACTGCCGCTGTGCATGTGCTGCAGTTGTGGCTTGTGGTAATCACTGATGGACTGCTCCTGTGCATGTGCTGCAGTTGTGGCTTGTGGTAATCACTGATGGACTGCCGCTGTGCATGTGCTGCAGTTGTGGCTTGTGGTAATCACTGATGGACTGCCGCTGTGCATGTGCTGCAGTTGTGGCTATCACTGATGGACTGCCTCTGTGCATGTGCTGCAGGTGTGGCTTGTGGTAATCACTGATGGGCTGCCTCTGTGCGTGTACTGCAGCTGTGGCTTGTGGTAATCACTGATGGACTGCCGCTGGGCATGTGCTGCAGTTGTGGCTTGTGGTAATCACTGATGGACTGCCGCTGTGCATGTGCTGCAGTTGTGGCTTGTGGTAATCACTGATGGACTGCTCCTGTGCATGTGCTGCAGTTGTGGTAATCACTGATGGACTGCCGCTGTGCATGTGCTGCAGTTGTGGCTTGTGGTAATCACTGATGGACTGCCGCTGTGCATGTGCTGCAGTTGTGGCTTGTGGTAATCACTAAAGGGCTGTCGCTGTGCATGTGCTGCAGTTGTGGCTTGTGGTAATCACTGATGGACTGCCGCTGTGCATGTGCTGCAGGTGCGGCTTGTGGTAATCACTGATGGGCTGCCGCTGTGCATGTGCTGCAGTTGTGGCTTGTGGTAATCACTGATGGACTGCCGCTGTGCATGTGCTGCAGTTGTGGCTTGTGGTAATCACTGATGGGCTGCCGCTGTGCATGTGCTGCAGTTGTGGCTTGTGGAAATCACTGATGGACTGCCGCTGTGCTTGTGCTGCAGTTGTGGCTTGTGGTAATCACTGATGGAAGCTTCTGTGCATGTGCTGCAGTTGTGGCTTGTGGTAATCACTGATGAACTGCCGCTGTGCATGTGCTGCAGTTGTGGCTTGTGGTAATCACTGATGGACTGCCGCTGTGCATGTGCTGCAGTTGTGGCTTGTGGTAATCACTGATGGACTGCCGCTGTACATGTGCTGCAGCTGTGCCTTGTGGTAATCACTGATGGACTGCCGCTGTGTATGTGCTGCAGGTGTGGCTTGTGGTAATCACTAATGGGCTGCCGCTGTGCATGTGCTGCAGTTGTGGCTTGTGGTAATCACTGATGGGCTGCCGCTGTGCATGTGCTGCAGGTGTGGCTTGTGGTAATCACTGATGGGCTGCCGCTGTGCATGTGCTGCAGTTGTGGCTTGTGGTAATCACTGATGGGCTGCCGCTGTGCATGTGCTGTAGTTTTGGCTTGTGGTAATCACTGATGGACTGCCGCTGTGCATGTGCTGCAGTTGTGGCTTGTGGTAATCACTGATGGACTGCCGCTGTGCATGTGCTGCAGTTGTGGCTTGTGGTAATCACTGATGGATGCTGCTGTGCATGTCCTGCAGTTGTGGCTTGTGGTAATCACTGATGGACTGCTGCTGTGCATGTGCTGCAGTTGTGGCTTGTGGTAATCACTGATGGATTGCTGCTGTGCATGTGCTGCAGTTGTGGCTTGTGGTAATCACTGATGGACTGCCGCTGTGCATGTGCTGCAGGTGTGGTTTGTGGTAATCACTGACGGGCTGCCGTTGTGCATGTGCTGCAGTTGTGGCATGTGGTAATCACTGATGGACTGCCGCTGTGCATGTGCTGCAGCTGTGGCTTGTGGTAATCACTGATGGACTGCCGCTGTGCATGTGCTGCAGTTGTGGTGTGTGGTAATCACTGATGGACTGCCGCTGTGCATGTGCTGCAGTTGTGGCTTGTGGTAATCACTGATGGGATGCCGCTGTGCATGTGCTGCAGTTGTGGCTTGTGGTAATCACTGATGGACTGCCGCTGTGCATGTGCTGCAGGTGTGGCTTGTGGTAATCACTGGTGGGCTGCCGCTGTGCATGTGCTGCAGGTGTGGCTTGTGGTAATCACTGGTGGGCTGCCGCTGTGCATGTGCTGCAGTTGTGGCTTGTGGTAATCACTGATGGGCTGCCGCTGTGCATGTGCTGCAGTTGTGGCTTGTGGTAATCACTGATGGACTGCCGCTGTGCATGTGCTGCAGCTGTGGCTTGTGGTAATCACTGATGGACTGCCGCTGTGCATGTGCTGCAGTTGTGGTGTGTGGTAATCACTGATGGACTGCCGCTGTGCATGTGCTGCAGTTGTGGCTTGTGGTAATCACTGATGGGATGCCGCTGTGCATGTGCTGCAGTTGTGGCTTGTGGTAATCACTGATGGACTGCCGCTGTGCATGTGCTGCAGGTGTGGCTTGTGGTAATCACTGGTGGACTGCTGCTGTGCATGTGCTGCAGTTGTGATAATCACTGATGGACTGCCGCTGTGCATGAGCTGCAGTTGTGGCTTGTGGTAATCACTGATGGGCTGCCGCTGTGCATGTGCTGCAGTTGTGGCTTGTGGTAATCACTGATGGACTGCCGCTGTGCATGTGCTGCAGTTGTGGCTTGTGGTAATCACTGATGGATGCTGCTGTGCATGTGCTGCAGTTTTGGCTTGTGGTAATCACTGATGGGCTGCTGCTGTGCATGTGCTGCAGTTGTGGCTTGTGGTAATCACTGATGGACTGCCGCTGTGCATGTGCTGCAGTTGTGGCTTGTGGTAATCACTGATGGACTGCCTCTGTGCATGTGCTGCAGTTGTGGCTTGTGGTAATCACTGATGGATGCTTCTGTGCATGTGCTGCAGTTGTGGCTTGTGGTAATCACTGATGGATGCTTCTGTGCATGTGCTGCAGTTGTGGCTTTTGGTAATCACTGATGAATGCTGCTGTGCATGTGCTGCAGTTGTGGCTTGTGGTAATCACTGATGGACTGCCGCTGTGCATGTGCTGCAGGTGTGGCTTGTGGTAATCACTGATGAGCTGCCGCTGGGCATGTGCGGCAGTTGTTGTGGCTTGTGGTAATCACTGATGGGCTGCCGCTGTGCATGTGCTGCAGGTGTGGTTTGTGGTAATCACTGACGGGCTGCCGCTGTGCATGTGCTACAGTTGTGGCTTGTGGTAATCACTGATGGACTGCCGCTGTGCATGTGCTGCAGTTGTGGCTTGTGGTAATCACTGACGGGCTGCCGCTGTGCATGTGCTGCAGCTGTGGCTTGTGGTAATCTCTGATGGACTGCCGCTGTGCATGTGCTGCAGTTGTGGTGTGTGGTAATCACTGATGGACTGCCGCTGTGCATGTGCTGCAGTTGTGGCTTGTGGTAATCACTGATGGGATGCTGCTGTGCATGTGCTGCAGTTGTGGCTTGTGGTAATCACTGATGGACTGCCGCTGTGCATGTGCTGCAGGTGTGGCTTGTGGTAATCACTGGTGGGCTGCCGCTGTGCATGTGCTGCAGGTGTGGTTTGTGGTAATCACTGACGGGCTGCCGCTGTGCATGTGCTGCAGTTGTGGCTTGTGGTAATCACTGGTGGGCTGCCGCTGTGCATGTGCTGCAGTTGTGGCATGTGGTAATCACTGATGGGCTGCTGCTGTGCATGTGCTGCAGTTGTGGCTTGTGGTAATCACTGATGGGCTGCCGCTGTGCATGTGCTGTAGTTTTGGCTTGTGGTAATCACTGATGGGATGCCGCTGTGCATGTGCTGCAGTTGTGGCTTGTGGTAATCACTGATGGACTGCCGCTGTGCATGTGCTGCAGGTGTGGCTTGTGGTAATCACTGGTGGGCTGCCGCTGTGCATGTGCTGCAGTTGTGGCTTGTGGTAATCACTGATGGACTGCCGCTGTGCATGTGCTGTAGTTTTGGCTTGTGGTAATCACTGATGGGCTGCCACTGTGCATGTGCTGCAGGTGCGGCTTGTGGTAATCACTGATGGGCTGCCGCTGTGCATGTGCTGCAGTTGTGGCTTGTGGTAATCACTGATGGGCTGCCGCTGTGCATGTGCTGCAGTTGTGGCTTGTGGTAATCACTGATGGATGCTGCTGTGCATGTGCTGCAGTTGTGGCTTGTGGTAATCACTGATGGACTGCCGCTGTGCATGTGTTGCAGTTGTGGCTTGTAATCACTGATGGGCTGCCGCTGTGCATGTGCTGTAGTTTTGGCTTGTGGTAATCACTGATGGACTGCTGCTGTGCATGTGCTGCAGGTGTGGCTTGTGGTAATCACTGATGGACTGCCGCTGTGCATGTGCTGCAGGTGCGGCTTGTGGTAATCACTGATGGGCTGCCGCTGTGCATGTGCTGCAGTTGTGGCTTGTGGTAATCACTGATGGGCTGCCGCTGTGCATGTGCTGCAGGTGCGGCTTGTGGTAATCACTGATGGACTGCTCCTGTGCATGTGCTGCAGTTGTGCTTGTGGTAATCACTGATGGACTGCCGCTGTGCATGTGCTGCAGTTGTGGCTTGTGGTAATCACTGATGGACTGCCGCTGTGCATGTGCTGCAGGTGCGGCTTGTGGTAATCACTGATGGGTTGCCGCTGTGCATGTGCTGCAGTTGTGGCTTGTGGTAATCACTGATGGGCTGCCGCTGTGCATGTGCTGCAGTTGTGGCTTGTGGAAATCACTGATGGGCTGCCGCTGTGCATGTGCTGCAGTTGTGGCTTGTGGTAATCACTGATGGATGCTGCTGTGCATGTGCTGCATTTGTAGCTTGTGGTAATCACTGATGGACTGCCGCTGTGCATGTGCTGCAGGTGCGGCTTGTGGTAATCACTGATGGGCTGTTGCTGTGCATGTGCTGCAGCTGTGGCTAGTGGTAATCACTGATGGGCTGCCGCTGTGCATGTGCTGCAGTTCTGGCTTGTGGTAATCACTGATGGGATGCCGCTATGCATGTGCTGCAGGTGCGGCTTGTGGTAATCACTGATGGATGCTGCTGTGCATGTGCTGCAGGTGTGGCTTGTGGTAATCACTGATGGGCTGCCGCTGTGCATGTGCTGCAGCTGTGGCTTGTGGTAATCACTGATGGGCTGCTGCTGTGCATGTGCTGCAGTTGTGGCTTGTGGAAATCACTGATGGGCTGCCGCTGTGCATGTGCTGCAGTTGTGGCTTGTGGTAATCACTGATGGATGCTGCTGTGCATGTGCTGCAGTTGTGGCTTGTGGAAATCACTGATGAGCTGCCGCTGTGCATGTGCTGCAGGTGTGGCTTGTGGTAATCACTGATGGACTGCCGCTGTGCATGTGCTGCAGTTGTAGCTTGTGGTAATCACTGATGGACTGCCGCTGTGCATGTGCTGCAGGTGTGGCTTGTGGTAATCACTGATGGGCTGCCGCTGTGCATGTGCTGCAGCTGTGGCTTGTGGTGATCACTGATGGATGCTGCTGTGCATGTGCTGCAGTTGTAGCTTGTGGTAATCACTGATGGACTGCCGCTGTGCATATGCTGCAGGTGTGGCTTGTGGTAATCACTGATGGGCTGCTGCTGTGCATGTGCTGCAGTTGTGGTGTGTGGTAATCACTGATGGGATGCCGCTGTGCATGTGCTGCAGGTGTGGCTTGTGGTAATCACTGATGGACTGTCGCTGTGCATGTGCTGCAGTTGTGGCTTGTGGTAATCACTGATGGGCTGCCGCTGTGCATGTGCTGCAGCTGTGGCTTGTGGTGATCACTGATGGATGCTGCTGTGCATGTGCTGCAGTTGTAGCTTGTGGTAATCACTGATGGACTGCTGCTGTGCATGTGCTGCAGCTGTGGCTTGTGGTGATCACTGATGGATGCTGCTGTGCATGTGCTGCAGCTGTTGCTTGTGGTAATCACTGATGGGCTGCTGCTGTGCATGTGCTGTAGGTGTGGCTTGTGGTAATCACTGATGGACTGCTGCTGTGCATGTGCTGCAGGTGTGGCTTGTGGTGATCACTGATGGGCTGCTGCTGTGCATGTGCTGTAGGTGTGGCTTGTGGTGATCACTGATGGATGCTGCTGTGCATGTGCTGTAGGTGTGGCTTGTGGTAATCACTGATGGGCTGCTCCTGTGCATGTGCTGCAGTTGTGGCTTGTGGTAATCACTGATGGACTGCCGCTGTGCATGTGCTGCAGTTGTGGCTTGTGGTAATCACTGATGGGCTGCCGCTGTGCATGTGCTGCAGGTGCGGCTTGTGGTAATCACTGATGGGTTGCCGCTGTGCATGTGCTGCAGTTGTGGCTTGTGGTAATCACTGATGGGCTGCTGCTGTGCATGTGCTGCAGTTGTGGCTTGTGGTAATCACTGATGGATGCTGCTGTGCATGTGCTGCAGTTGTAGCTTGTGGTAATCACTGATGGACTGCCGCTGTGCATGTGCTGCAGGTGCGGCTTGTGGTAATCACTGATGGGCTGCTGCTGTGCATGTGCTGCAGTTGTGGCTTGTGGTAATCACTGATGGACTGTCACTGTGCATGTGCTGCAGCTGTGGCTAGTGGTAATCACTGATGGGCTGCCGCTGTGCATGTGCTGCAGTTGTGGCAATCCCTGATGGACTGCCGCTGTGCATGTGCTGCAGCTGTGGCTAGTGGTAATCACTGATGGGCTGCCGCTGTGCATGTGCTGCAGTTGTGGCTTGTGGTGATCACTGATGGATGCTGCTGTGCATGTGCTGCAGTTGTAGCTTGTGGTAATCACTGATGGACTGCCGCTGTGCATGTGCTGCAGTTGTGGCTTGTGGTGATCACTGATGGATGCTTCTGTGCATGTGCCACAGGTGCGGCTTGTGGTAATCACTGATGGGCTGCCGCTGTGCATGTGCTGCAGTTGTGGCAATCCCTGATGGACTGCCGCTGTGCATGTGCTGCAGCTGTGGCTAGTGGTAATCACTGATGGGCTGCCGCTGTGCATGTGCTGTAGTTTTGGCTTGTGGTAATCACTGATGGGCTGCCGCTGTGCATGTGCTGCAGTTCTGGCTTGTGGTAATCACTGATGGGCTGCCGCTGTGCATGTGCTGCAGGTGCGGCTTGTGGTAATCACTGATGGATGCTGCTGTGCATGTGCTGCAGGTGTGGCTTGTGGTAATCACTGATGGACTGACGCTGTGCATGTGCTGCAGTTGTGGCTTGTGGTAATCACTGATGGACTGCTGCTGTGCATGTGCTGCAGGTGTGGCTTGTGGTAATCACTGATGGGCTGCCGCTGTGCATGTGCTGCAGCTGTGGCTTGTGGTAATCACTGATGGGCTGCTGCTGTGCATGTGCTGCAGTTGTGGCTTGTGGTAATCACTGATGGGCTGTCGCTGTGCATGTGCTGCAGTTGTGGCTTGTGGTAATCACTGATAAACTGACGCTGTGCATGTGCTGCAGTTGTGGCTTGTGGTAATCACTGATGGACTGACGCCGTGCATGTGCTGCAGTTGTGGCTTGTGGTAATCACTGATGGACTGCCGCTGCTCATGTGCTGCAGGTGTGGCTTGTGGTAATCGCTGATGGACTGACGCCGTGCATGTGCTGCAGTTGTGGCTTGTGGTAATCGCTGATGGACTGCTGCTGTGCATGTGCTGCAGTTGTGGCTTGTGGTAATCACTGATGGACGGCCGCTGTGCATGTGCTGCAGGTGTGGCTTGTGGTAACCACTGATGGACTGCCGCTGTGCATGTGCTGCGGTGGTGGCTTGTGGTAATCAGCGATGGACTGCCGCTGTGCCTGTGCTGCAGGCGTGGCTCACTTTTCTCTCCAATTATCTCACTTCTAAAGTAAACTTGAAATGGGTCAGGAGAGAAAATGTATACATACCTGGTGCTTCATCCATCCCCACCGGCCTGATCCCCTTCCCCTCGACATCCTCGGCCGCCTCTCCATTGTCCGCAATCTGCTCCGGTAAGTCCCTCTATTTGTGGCCTCCATCGCACTCCCGCTGCTGGGAGCGCTCTGCACCGACTGGATAACTTACTGGGGCTGATTGCGGGCGAACGGAGAGGCCATAGAGGACGTCAAGGGAGTGATCAGGCCAGAGGGGGCGCCAGTTATGCCCCAACTCAGGTACACTTTAAAGTGTAACTGTCGTTCAACAAATCAAGAATCAATTCTTTATTTTTATCTGGTAAACAAGTAATAAGGTTGCTAACCAGGCAATCCAAAAGATAAAATTCTTCCAACACCCCCCCCCCCCCCCCCCCCTGAACCCTCCCTCCCTTTTTTTTTTCTGTAGAAAAATCACTATGCAATACATATGTTATGTAAGTAGAGCAAGTATTTATCTACTTATATATGTGTTTTGGTTTTTCTCTGAGATAGTATAGCTGACAGCTCCTCTTTAAGCATATGGCGCTGTGAGACTCGGCGGTAACGCTCTGTGTATTTTGGCTGGAACAGGTGGAGAGTGAGAAGGGAGAAGTGACGGCGTTGAAGAGAGAGAATAAGAGCCTGATAGAGTGCTGTGACAGCCAGGAGAAGACCAGGCAGAGAATGGCCCACGAGCAGCAGATGAAGGACACTCAGATCAGCCTCCTGGAGGGACAGCTACTCGCCAGCAAGAGTCAGATCGAAAAACTGGAATCAGAGCTGAAGAAGTAAGCTGGGGCGTGTTTGGCTGTAAATATTAGTTATAGGGATATTGTATAACACATGCTGTTTCATAAGTTTTTAACAGTGAAATTTAAAGAGGAACTTCAGCCTAAACAAACATACTGTCACTAAGTTACATCAGTTATGTTAATTAAAAAATAGCTAGGTAATCTCTGACCCACCCTGTTTTAAAAGAACAGGCAAATGTTTGTGATTTCATGGGGGCAGCCATCTTTTTCACGGGACAGCCATCTTTTTTGGTCGAAAGGAGGTGACAGGGAGCATGAGACAGTTCAAGCTGTCCTGTGTCCTGATCACCCCTCCTAGCTGCGCAACGAGAACAACATCAGAAATCCCATCATGGTTTGCACAGCATCAGGGGAAAAATGCCCGGGCAGATTTATTTGATGGGGTGGAGCTTAGCTTCTATGCAGCTAAAAATGAGGCTTGGGTAAGGGAAAGTTCTGAAACTGTGAAACAAAACACCAAGCCTTTTCAGTGCTGCTGAGGTGATTTTTAGTCTGGAGGTTCACTTTAAAGTGATTGTGATTGGAAGAGTAAAGAGTCGGCACTACAGCATTACGTTGCGCCGTCAGCGAGGAGGGCACGGCAGAGTACACACACCTTCCACAAACTTTGGTGTTGTCAGCGTGCTCTGATTAAGACAGATCAATGAGGTATGATGGGAGAAAGGAAGGAGAATCGACACTGCTGCTATTACTTTTATTCCAGAGTGCAGTACAATTCAATATCCGTTATGCAATAAAGCAAATCTTCAGAGTGACATATCACAAAGATCAATCAGGGATATATTGTGAAGACATACCATGCTGGGAAGGTGGTGCAAAGATGGTGGGTGCTGGGTACAGATAGCCTTACGGCCGTTTCACGCCAAAAGCGCCTCTGCGGAGGCTGCTCTTCAAGAGCCCGAGTGCTCCCACAGATGGGTGGAGTGGCCCGTCTTTGGGAGCACTCTAAGACTTTAGAAACCTCGGGCAGGTAACAGCCTCCAACCCATTGGTCGGAGACGGCTAACGGGGGAGCCAGCGGTGGAACGCGGGGACCGTAGGAGGAACGGGAAGGCTCTATAGGACCCAGAGCCTTCCCTCTCCTTAGGTGGTAATCACTGATGGGCTGCCGCTGTGCATTTTTTTTTTTTTAAATCTATTTCCTGCTCTAAGAAGCCCAGTTCTCTGCTAGGAAAGTGTTTTATGGTTGTAATTCCTTGTCAGTGAGGGACGCTATAGTCAGTATAGGAGAAAAACTGCATAGCTGAACATTAACTCTTTCAGGCAGAGAATGAAAAACAACACAGTATATACAGTGGGTTGCAAAAGTATTCGGCCCCCTTGAAGTTTACCACATTTTGTCACATTACTGCCACAAACCTGAATCAATGTTATTGGAATTCCACGTGAAAGATCAACACAAAGTGGTGTACACGTGAGAAGTGGAACGAAAATCATACATGATTCCAAACATTTTTTACAAATAAATAACTGCAAAGTGGTGTGTGCATAATTATTCGGCCCCCTTTGATCTAAGTGCAGTCAGTTACCTATAGACATTGCCTGATGAGTGCTAATGACTAAATAGAGTGCACCTGTGTGCAATCTAATGTCAGTACAAATACAGCTGCTCTGTGAGGGCCTCAGAGGTTGTCTAAGACAATATTGGGAGCAACAACACCGTGAAGTCCAAAGAACACACAAGTCAGGTCAGGGATAAAGTTATTGAGAAATTTAAAGCAGGCTTAGGCTACAAAAAGATTTCCAAAGCCTTGAACATCCCACGGAGCACTGTTCAAGCGATCATTCAGAAATGGAAGGAGTATGGCACAACTGTAAACCTACCAAGACAAGGCCGTCCACCTAAAATTACAGGCCGAACAAGGAGAGCGCTGATCAGAAATGCAGTCAAGAGGCCCATGGTGACTCTGGACGAGCTGCAGAGATCTACAGCTCAGGTGGGGGAATCTGTCCATAGGACAACTATTAGTCCTGCACTGTACAAAGTTGGCCTTTATGGAAGAGTGGCAAGAAGAAAGGCATTGTTAACAGAAAGCATAAGAAGTCCCGTTTGCAGTTTGCCACAAGCCATGTGGGGGACACAGCAACCATGTGGAAGAAGGTGCTCTGGTTAGATAAGACCAAAATGGAACTTTTTGACCAAAATGCTATGTGTGGCAGAAAACTAACACTGCACATCACTCTGAACACACCATCCCCACTGTCAAATATGGTGGTGGCAGCATCATGCTCGGGGTGTGCATCTCTTCAGCAGGGACAGGGAAGCTGGTCAGAGTTGATGGGAAGATGGATGGAGCCAAATACAGGGCAAACTTGGAAGAAAACCTCTTGGAGTCTGCAAAAGACTTGAGACTGGGGCGGAGGTTCACCTTCCAGCAGGACAATGACCCTAAACATAAAGCCAGGGCAACAATGGAATGGTTTAAAACAAAACATATCCATGTGTTAGAATGGCCCAGTCAAAGTCCAGATCTAAATCCAATCGAGAATCTGTGGCAAGATCTGAAAACTGCTGTTCACAAATGCTGTCCATCTAATCTGACTGAGCTGGAGCTGTTTTGCAAAGAAGAATGGGCAAGGATTTCAGTCTCTAGATGTGCAAAGCTGGTAGAGACTTACCCTAAAAGACTGGCAGCTGTAACTGCAGCAAAAGGTGGTTCTACAAAGTATTGACTCAGGGGGCCGAATAATTACGCACACCCCACTTTGCAGTTATTTATTTGTAAAAAATGTTTGGAATGATGTATGATTTTCGTTCCACTTCTCACATGTACACCACTTTGTATTGGTCTTTCACGTGGAATTCCAATAACATTGATTCATGTTTGTGGCAGTAATATGACAACATGTGGAAAACTTCAAGGGGGCTGAATACTTTTGCAACCCACTGTATGTGTGCTTGGCACTGTACATACAGTATTTGTCTCTCTCATCATGTCATTAAGGTTCCCTTTAACTTAGCCTGACATTAAAGTGTACCTCAGGCAAAGCTAAGAGTTAGACAGATACTTGTCTAAGAGAATTCCTGGCAAATTTTGATTTAAAGTGTCTTTTATTCAACCAGCAAGTAATTTTCTTTATGGGAAATGACATAGGTGTCTCCCAAAAGATAAGACGATGTACAAGAGGCATTATTGTGGAAAAATAAAAACATTTCTCCGCTTTTATTTACATTTGCATAGCAGAATATTAACTCTTTCAGGCAGAGAATTAAAAAGGATTTTCTGTTGATCATTGAGAAGGGTGTGAATAATTTTGGACGGGACACTATTTGCTCAAATGTCAATAAAAGCTGAGAAATGTTGTTTCCACAATAATGCCTCTTGTACATCGTCTTATTATCTTTTGGGAGACGTCTGTCATTTCCCATCAAAAATTACTTGCTGGTTGAATAAAAGTAACTTTTTTAAAGAGAACCCGAGGTGGATCTTCAGGGAGCAGATGGGACACAGAGGCATGTTCTCTGCCTCATGACATGCCTTTATGTCTTTATGTCCACCCCCAACCTCTGTCCCCCCCCCCCCCCCCGCCACACTATAGCCCCCGAGCTCGGAGGTAGACGCAGGGGAGAGGAATGCCCTGTTAAAAGCGCCCGCCCAGGGAGTTCCTACAGGGTTTTCTATGCTGCCATTGGGCAGCTCTCTCCCTGGCCACACCTCCTGCCCCTCCCTGCACGCTACGAGAGAGACAGTCTCTCAGTGCAGCGTTGTGACCTATAGGTCACCAAAGTGAAAGGTGGCCTTTGCGGCCCTCAGTAGCGGTGGTTATTGCGGCTACCTCATCCGCTCAGCCCTGTGGATCAGGTAGCCTACTAATTTTTTTATTTTTTTGCCCACCTTGGGCTCTCTTTAAGTCAAGATTTTTAGGGGTTTGAATAATTATGGGCAGCACTGTAGATGCCAGCAGTTGTTTGACTTGTTTTGATTGTTTCCTTATCGTTTCCTGATCTAGATACAAGAGTGAGTTTGAGAGGAGTCAGCAGTCATTTACTGCCATGGACCTGTCTCTGTGCGGCACGCCCCAGAAAAGCCTCCCTCCCCCCTTTACTCCTGCGAAGCATTCTGGTAAGGGCTGCTCTGTGTACTTCAGTAACCTCTACAGTGTTCTCTCCAGGCTCTTTTAGCCGGGCGCTCCACCCGGCTAGTTTTGATGAGCACCCGGCTGTCATCGGCTCTCCTCCTCCTCTGCTACAAGGAGAGTTGCACACAGAAGTACCAGCCCTGCATTCTCTCATATTGCCCCACCCGGCTACTTTTTCATGCCACCCGGCTGGAAAAAAATTCTGGGGAGAACACTGATCTAGAATAGTGGGCAGCACGGTGGCGCAGTGGTTAGCGCACTCGCCTTGCAGCGATGGGTCCCCAGCTCAAATCCCAGCCAGGGCACTATCTGCACAGAGCTTGTATGCTATCTCCGTGTCTGTGTGGGGTTCCTCCAGGCCAGCCTTGCTCAACCTTTTTACCCTGGAGGAACCCTGCAAATAACTTTTGGATCTCGAGGAACCCCTGCAAACAATTTTTGGATCTCGAGGAACCCCTGCATTTATTTTGCAGGAGGCATGGTCTTTAAAAGTATTTGTGGCTGTTTATTTTACTACTCCCTATTACACTGCCACTCATACTATCTCCTGAGCCCCCAATTTAGTGCTTCTTGTTACAGTACCCCCTATTATAATGTGCTCTATTATACTTCCCCCATGATAGGCCAAAATGCCAAGGAACCCCTGCAGAGTGCTCAAGGAACCCTGGGGTTCCAGGGAACCCTGGTTGAGAAAGCCTGCTCCAGGCACACTGGTTTCCTCCAACATCCCAAAAGCATACAGATAACTTAATTGCTTTCTCCAAAATTGGCCCTAGACTACAATACATACACAGACATAGGACTATGGTAGGGATTAGTTTGTGAGCTCCTCTGAGGCAGGAAACACTTGACAGTTTTCGTACGCGTTTTCTGCACAGAAAAACTGAGAACTCATGTTAATCAATGTGCTAGTACACACTTGCTGTGTTGTTCGTGCGCAGAAAAAAAACTGACATTCTGCATCCTAATTCTGCAGATTTTGGCAGTTTTCTGTATCAATTACATCAGCTGCTGTGAAAAAACGCGCGCGTTGTCCTGCATGGAAACACTTAGTGTGCAGAAAAAGTATGCAGAAAAACGCGCGCGGAAAACTGAAAGTCAAGTGTGTTCCCTGCCTGAGGGACAATTAAAGTGGACCTGAACTCTTGCACAACAGAAGGAAAACATAAAGAAATGCACCCTGTATGTATTCAGAGAGTTTAGCCTGTCTAATTCCCCCTCATCTGTGACTAATCACAAGTTGTAATTTGATACTTCAGGTGTCTGGCTGCCTTGGCAGAGCAGCTAATTTTTAAACACAGAATGTTAACCCTATGTCTGCTTCCATGGAGGTAGACACACTGCAGAATTATTGCAGGATTTGTATCAGCTGTAACAAAGACATGTTTTTTCTTTAAAGGTTATTATGCTGTTGCTTATCTTTTTAGAGCAGAGAGAAAGTTCTGAGTTCAGGTCCGCTTCAAAGGACCACTAATTAATGGAGGACCGCTCGTATCTGCCTGTCTTAGGCTCAACACACACCATACAATCTTGGTTGTTCAATCTTACCACTTTCATGTAGTATAAGAGCTTATCCAATTTCAATAATTTTTATTGGAGTTTTTAAAACATATAATATATATACAAGCTTTGAATGGCATGTACATCGAAATAGAAAACACAACAAATGTAGATGTTATACATAGTACAGATATGAGTACAAGTACAAGTATCGTAATCTTTTTCAGCATTGTAGGCCAGTGTTCCAGTGAAGTTCAGGATGGTTATACAGTTGTTATAGAGCTTGATTACAAACATACAAATAAGCTGTTTATTTTTATGCTAGATGGAGAATGCGCAAAGTATTAATATTAACTCGTTGTATATTATTGTGATTGTATTGGTGTTAAATATACACTTATGGGTATGCTCTATATGCGTACATACATGTCTATACGCGAATTTTGTACTTAGAGACCTACAATAAAGCTGATACCATGCCTAATCGGTCTATAATGAGTAGTGGAAGTCTTTCAGAATTATTATCAAACCACAAGTTTGATATAATTCTCCTAGGAAATAAGTAAAATATTAAACTAAACGCTAGTTATAGAAGTTAAGTGAGTGTATAACATACAAATCTACAGATATATATAGTCAGAAGTAAAAAACTAAAGGCTAATAGCCTTATAAAAACAGAAACCAATTTTTCCTTCATTATTACTCTAGTGGTCAAGAGTTAACAAATGACTAAATAATAAGTTATACCAGCATAATGGATTAGAAGGTATTCCTAATGGCCTCTATTGTGGTAGCGTTGGTTGTTGAGGACTAAGATCCTCTCAACCCGGAGAATGGGGGCTTTAAACCACCCTACAGAGACTCCGGGGAGTGGACCTAGGCTGCAGTCAACCACATAGGGATTTCTAAGGGTGTCCATTAAGTGCTGGTGATATGATGAGCCACTAATATTATGTGAGAGGAGTCAGCTCACTGCTCCAATATCAAATTAGTTCAAATAGTTATAATATACTAAACAGAACTAAACTAATCTAGACTATACTAAACTAGATTAAACAACTATACTATTGTCCCATATGTCTTGTAGGTTTTATAGTATGAGGTACAGTATCACAGAGTATATGCTCATATATCAGATCCAATCTAATCCAGTCTGAAGTTGAGTCTGCTTGTGTGAGAAGAGGAATGGTTACCTCATAAAACTCAAAACTCAAGGAGTTTGGACTTCCTGAACACAGTAGGCCATAGACTAGCCCTGTTCAGGAAAGACTGTAGTGTTCCACATCTGATTGACCAGGCTTTTTCAGCTAACAGATTTGTTTCAACTCTTTTCAAAATTTCTCCCATTGTCGGTATTTCTGTGGATTTCCAGTTAGAGGCGGTTAGGCCTCTTGTCACAATAAAGATGTGGTTTGAAATCAGTCTTTCCTGAGAGGGCAAGTCCTCAATCCCTAAGTGTAGTAGTGCCATACCAGGAGAAATAGTCTGGAGGGACATTGGAAGCTGACCGAGAAAACGTTCAATATCCTTCCAAAGGTCCTCAATTTTAGGGCATTCCCAGAAAATATGCTCAATGGTACCCGTCAAGCCACAGTTCCTCCAACATAGTGGGGAAGCTTTCATGTCAAATTTTGATATTTTTTCCGGACTCATGTACCACTGCCAAATGATCTTGAGTAATCCCTCATGATGGGCGACACAGTGAGACGATTTTTTCAAGTTTCTAACAGTCATTTCCCATTTCTCCATATCAATTTCAACTCCCAAGAAACTCTGCCATCTCATCAATTGCAATTTAGGGGCCTCTTCTTTCAAATCCAGTAGTGTTTTATAAAAAGTGGCTGTGCCTTTCAGATTAACTCCTTCTGGTTTGATCAATTTATTTATTTTAGGTATTAAGCTGATTGGGGTATAAGGATGTCTTGCTAGGAATCTGTGAATTAGATCATACGTTTGTTTTTCTTCTACTGGAATACCATACATATTTTTTAGGTAGTCAAAGGACCTGATCTCAGAGTTGTCTAGCAAATCCTCTATTGTTTTAATTCCTTGTTCTTCCCATTTTTCCAGGTTTATGTTTCTAAGGACTGCATATAATGTATTCAATGGTGTAGGTATTGGTGTAGACAATAGATCTCCCTTGTGTAGCTGAACTATCTCTTTCCATAGTCTTAAGGTGTTGGCTGATACTGGGTTACGAATTTTAGGTTGGACTTTCCAAACCAGTCTGGATACTAGGAATGTTTTAAATGAACTATATGGGAGATGTTCTTCCTCTATGGAGAGCCACTGTTTATCCCTATCTTCCAACCATATTGTCCTGGATTGATCTAGTATAGTTGCTCTATAGTAAGATTCAATCTTAGGGACACCTAGACCTAGATCAGAGGTATGTGATGTTAAAATCTTGTGGGAAAATCTGGACTTTTTGTTTGCAAGGACAAATCTATTCAGTATTCTTTGAAGGTCTTCTAGAAATTTTTGGGGAATTCTAATGGGTAGATTTCTGAATAGGTACAGAAGCTGGGGTAGTAACATCATCTTAAATGCGGCAACTCTACCTAGCCAGGAATATTCTAATTTTGCTATATTTTCTAGTTTGGATTTGAGTTTGGTCAGCCAGGGAGTATAATTTTCTCTGAATAATTGGGCTATTGTAGGGGTTATTTGTATACCTAAATATTTTAGTGTTTTTTCGTTCCATGAGTAATGGCAGAGTCCCTTGAGAGTATCTTTGAGTGTTTGGGGAACAAAACATGGAAGAATAACTGTTTTCTTTTCATTAACCTTATAAAATGATATTTTAGAAAAGTTGTCAAGATCAGTGAGTACATTTGGCAGTGATACAAGAGGCTTTTGTATGAATAGTATGATGTCATCTGCATACAAACTTAATTTTATTTGGGATTTGTCTAATTTTATACCATAAATTTGAGGATTTTGTCTAATTTGTTGGGCTAATGGTTCCAATGTTAAATTAAATATCAGTGGAGATAGTGGGCAGCCTTGACGGGTACCATTGTTGATATCAAAGGAGTCAGATAGAGATCCTGAAGACATGACTCTGGCAGAGGGATGAGTATATAAGGCCAGAATTGCCCTATGAAGGGGAGCAGGAATTCCGAATTTTGTCAACACCCTAGACAGATACAGCCAGTTAACTCTGTCGAACGCCTTCTCCGCGTCTAAAGAGACGAGGAGGGTAGGCGTCCGACAGAGCTTAAGTTTGTGTAGTAATGCTAAGACTTTCCTAGTGCTATCACTGGTGGATCTACCTCTAGTGAATCCTACCTGGTCAGAATGTATTAATTGGGGCATAAGGGGGGCTAGTCTGTTGGCAATGATTTTGGCATAAATTTTTATATCGGTATTTAAAAGGGATATTGGCCTATAGCTACTGGGGTCTGTTGGGTCTTTATCATCTTTGGGTATTGTAGATATCAATGCTGTGAGTGATTCTTGGGGAAAACTACCTTGTAAAGCTATCTCGTTAAACATTGCCGTAAGTGGTTTGGCTAGTATATCTATAAATTTTTTATAATAGTCGTTAATATAGCCGTCAGGGCCAGGGGCTTTATCGTTTTTAAGTGTGTTGATGGCTGAAATGATTTCTTGTTGTGTAAATGGGACTGCTATGGATTTCTGCTCAAATTCTGATAATGTGGGGAGTTCTACTTTATCTAAATATTGGTCTATTTCTTGTACTGATGGTATATGTGTGTTTGGATCTTTTTCCAGGTTGTACAGGTTTTCATAGTACGATGCCAGGGCATCCACTATGTCCTTGGGGTGATGCACTACTGTATCTGCCTTAGGGTGTTTGATCTTAACTATCCTTTGAGAGATTCTTTTTCCCTTAATTTTTTGTGCCATGGATTTTCCGGCCTTATTCCCTTCATAGTACCAACTCTGTTTCAACATAGTCTGCCATTTATCGTATTGATAAAACATACAATCTGCCAGTTCCTGTCTTTTTTCCTCTAAGGTCATAGTTAGGTTTGTCTTCCCTTTGTTAAAAATTTCTTTTTCCAAACTTTTAATTTCATCTAATAATGAATTGGTCTTTCCAGATATTTTCTTCCTCAATATAGCACTGTATTTCATAATTACCCCTCTCATGAAGGCTTTATGAGTATTCCAGAGTGTAGCTCTGGAGATTTCTTTAGTATCATTAAAGTGAAAGAACTCAAGTAGATCTTTCTTAATGCTGGGAGAGGTAAATTCTGAATTTAAAGTGAACTTGTTTAGTCTCCAGATATATGGTTGTTGGGATGTAGTTTGCAGTTTAAAGCTAGTTGTTATAGGGGCATGATCAGACCATACTCTGGTGCCTATGTCTACATTTGAGACTAGTGGTAATGAGAACCTGTCAGCGAGACAGAAATCTATCCTGGTAAAAGATTTATGGATGGGTGAATAGTAAGTATACTGCTTTTCTTTGGGGTGTGTACACCTCCAAACATCATATAATTCAAATCTAAGCAATGCTGGTTGGAGGATCGAATGTGCTCTTCTGATCTTAGAGGTGCTATCAATTTGGGGGTCAACGATAGAGTTAAAGTCTCCATTGATAAATATATATCCTTTGGCCATATTAGAGATTTTTTGGAGTTTTTTATTGATAAATTTAATCTGATGGAAATTAGGGGCATAAATATTTGCAAAAGTATATTCTTTAGAATTAATTGTTCCAACAATCACTACCATCCTACCATCCTCACTGCTAAATGTTTCCCTTACCACCAGTCCCAACGTATCTTTAATGGCTATACATACCCCCGCTTTTTTCTTATCTTGCAGCGTTGCATGTATTATTGTTGAGTATTGGTATATTTTAAATTTTTTAGCTGCTTTTTTGTTTAGGTGAGTCTCTTGGAGGCATATAATATCAGCTTTGTTTTCCTTTGCCAATTTTTGCAGTAAATACCTCTTCCTACAAGAGTTCAAGCCTCTCACATTTAATGATAACATCTTGCAATCACCTGCCATGTTCTTCACTTTTGTTATTACCTGTGGAATAAAATTGTAAAACAATAAACTCATACATTTCAGACCTTAGAAAAGAAGGATCTTTCCAAATGTCCATTTGGAGTTGACATCTGTGGTGTACCTTATCTCTGCGATTTAAAGAGCAAGTTAGTTGGGAACATTTCCTATAAGACATTAGGGAACAAGAAAAAAACAGTAACATCAACAAATCAAACTTCAGGTCATGTGGGATATATGTGGGCATCCGGTTTTACCCACACATAAACCACTAAGGCTACTGTTCAGTCCAATTAAGCTAAACAGCAAGAGAAAAAGGAAAGCACAGAATAAGAAAAAAGAAGAAAAAAGGAAGAAAAAAAAGAAATTAGTTTCCTGGAGTGTAGATCAGGGAAACAGCAACAAAACTTCAGAGTACTAAAGTTCCGGGTTGTACTTTTTCCAAAAAGTGGGGACACAAGTCCACGGAAAAAGACAAAAAGTGGAGGGGAAAATAGTTTATGGCTTCTCACCCATACAGTCAAGAAGTGCCTGAAGCCTCCGCAGCTTTATCCTTGTCTGGTGTGATGGGTAGTGATGTATCCATTGCTAACGGTTTAGGTAGAAGTGGTGGTTTATAAAGTCTATCTTTCCTCTGATCTCTGGGGACAAAGATAGGGATGTCCCATTTGGCAAAAAGATCTTTTCCTTCCTGTGGTGTTTTGATTATGTGGGTCATGCCACTGTCTCTGACGATCAACTTGGGTGGAAATCCCCAGGAGTATTCCAGCTTGTGATGTCTCAGGGTGTTAGTTATCTGTGCAAATCCTCGTCTGGCAAGTAGGGTGGCTTTGGAGAGGTCCTGGTATAAAATCAGATCTTGATACGGACTGGGCAATTTCTTCCCAGCTCTTGTCGAGTTAAGTAATAGTTCCTTGACATGGAAGAAGTGGATTCTCGCTATAACGTCCCTTGGCAGATGTTTAGGGATATGGCCAGGTTTGGGCAGTCTATGGGCCCGATCCACAGTCAACTCACTCTCAGTCAAAGTTGGAGAGATCACTTTCAGTATGTTCATTATATAGTTCTTTAGATCATCTGTTTGGACTGTTTCCGGGACCCCTCTTATTTTTATATTGTTTCGTCTGTTTCTGTCCTCCCCATCTGCTATCTTTTCCTTCATCAAGTTATTTTCCTTCACCAACTCTGTGTGTGCATCTACCAGCTCATTGTGGGCTATAGACATCTCCTCTATTCTGTTCTCTAATCTAGAGATCCTCTGGTCATTTTCACTAGTGTAGATGGAAAGATGTGATACCAGGGAGTGAAAGTCACTTCTAAGATCATCATTGTTGCTTTTCATCTCTTTACAGAATGATGTCATGAACTCCCTAAAGAATCTTTGTGTCACAGGCTGGTCTGAGGCATTGAGGGATGTTAAGGAGTCTGGCATGGTGTTTTGGGGTGGTTGGGTGAATGGTTGGTCAGCTGGGTATGGGGAGGATTGTGGCCTTTGTCCTACCTGGGATCCTGGTGGTTCTTGTGTGCTGTTTCCGGAAAAAATTGCGGATTTTCCGGATTTTCCTCCTGAATTCGGATTTTGCATAGACTTATGCGGACTTCTTTCGCGGAATTCCGCGTCGGCGGTTTTCACTCCGTCCTCTTCTTCACCGCTGTCCTCCTCTGCGTGGCCCGCTCTGTCACCTCTCCTATAGGGGGTCTGTAGAGGGGCAAATCGGTTCCTCTGTTCCAGCGGTGGTGGAGTTCTGTAGTTAGCTTCATAGCTGGAGTTAGGCCTGTAATGGCGGCGGCCATCTTGTTTTTCTTCAGAGAAAAAGCTGGAGAGCTTGCGAGGGATGGTGGATCTGTGTTTCTGGTTGCTTCTCGCAGTCTGCCACTTCTCTGTGTTCTCTGGGTGTTCACCCATGTTTTAGGTGAAAATTGGGGCTTTTAGGTCGCTGTAAGTCGCTTTAGAAGGGTGAGATCAGCAGGAGCTACAGGCTCAGGCAACCATTCAGCTCCAGCGTCAAGCCACGCCCCCTATAAGAGCTTATCCAATCAATCATTCCAGGTATTTTCAATCTGTTGGCCCTTATACTAGATAGACTTGGTAAATCTGTACAACCAAGATTGTATGGTGTGTGTTGAGCTTAAGACTATTAGACTGTACAGCGGGCTGCTAATGGCATTTCAGCTAGCATTAAAACTGTCTCCTCCTGATCTTAGCCAGGCAGATACGAGCTGTCCTCCGTTGGTAAAGAGCTGTCACATCTCGCTGTCGTGAATGTGTAAACAGCAGGGTGATTTATTTTTGAACTACAGGTAGTCCTCGGTTAACGAACGAGATAGGGACTGTAGGTTCGTTCTTAACCTGAATCCGTTCTTAAGTCGGGACACTGTGCTATTTCTGTCCTGTGTGCCTCCAGTGTCCCCCTCTGGCTCATCTCTGGCTCCCGTGTCTCCTTGGTCTCCCTTGTGTGTCTCCCATGTGCCTCCTTGTGTCTCCCATATGTCCCATGTGCCACCTTTGCCCCCATTCTTTAAGCAGAGTAGGCGCAGCGGAAGCCATATCAGGGACATCTCACCTGTTCCATGGTGGTGTAACGTCCCATCGTGCTGCCCGGAAGCTGCGCAGCCCGTCCTCTCTGCTAGGCTTCTCCTGATGCGTCATTATGCGACACATGAGAAGCCGCTGGGGGGGGGACAGTGAACGGAGAGAGAGGACGATACACCACCATGGAACAGGTGAGATGTCTCCTATCTGGCTTCCGCTGCGCCTACTCGCACTCGGAACGGCAGGAGGAGAGGTAGTCCCCGGTTGCGTGACGTCATCGCGGCGGGTCGGCGGGCGTTCGTATTGGCGGGGCATTCTTAAATCGGGCATTCGTAAACTGGGGACTACCTGTAATTCCTAACCCTTCACTATCCCTTCTACTAGCATTCTTTGCAGTATAAATCTTTTTTAGCTTTATTTTTTAGAAATTTGGGATAGTGGTCCTTTAAGACTTATACCCCTGTACTGTGTACATTTGCAAGAATAACGTATTCCAGTGTCTCAAAGCTTGATAATGCACGTGTTGAGGTCGACATTGTACATCTATTCTATCTATATTGGAAAAATACAGCAAATTTGGCTGGTTTATAAATGGGAGCTTAGAAACTTTTTTGGTGTGTGCTAATAAAGTTTTCCTGTTTTGAATGGACTTTTTTCTTTTGGTGTCCCAATCAAATGTTTGTTGCATTGAGTGTAGTGATCACCCCTTTGGGATTACCCTTCGCTCCACAATCAATCGGTAAGATGGTGCGGGTCAGTAGGTGAAGGCTGAAATAGTAATTCCTGCCCTGCAATGCTATTGGAAGTTGGCGGATGGTGCCAGTGCAGGCACCCAAGTGTCTTAGTGAGTATAACAGGGAATTGCGGGAGAAGGGGGCGAAGCCCAGGTAAGCATTGGGGGGAAGGGTAGAAGGTAGAGAGCGTGGATGGACTACAATATAACAATGGTCTTCGCTTCTTTTTATTTATTTATTTTTTTTAAGATTCAAAGTATGAAGAGTTGCTGGAGAAGTACAACAAGGAGGTGCAGGAGAGGACCAGCCTGGAAGCAGAGCTCAGGCTCCTTCAGATGAGAGTAAGTAAGACATTTTTTTTTTTCTATTTTTTCCTTGACCTGTAAGTATTGTAAGTCACCATAGAAAGTATCTTTGGTCCGTGTCAGACCAGTTCAATGAAAATCAAGGTGGCCACAGACTCTGTATTCTCAATAGAGTATTTTTGCTCAGGCTTGTTTATCTCTCGTAATCGGCAAATGTGTCTTCACTCCGCCCCCCTCTTTTTCTCTTGAAGTAACTCAGCTGTTGCCAGGGTGATGTGTCTATTCAGCAGAGCAGAATCAAGACACAGGCAGAGAGCATCTCCTGGCAATGATTACATTTGCCGATTATCCAGAGATAAGCAAGCCTGTACTGCTCCCTGCAGTGAAAGTTTAAAGAGACTCTGTAACCTCAAAAACATCCCCTGGGGTACTCACCTCGGTTGGGGGAAGCCTCCGGATCCTAATGAGGCTTCCCACGCCGTCCTCTGTCCCACGGGGGTCTCGCTGCAGCCCTCTGAACAGCCGGCGACAGACCCGACTGTAAATTCAATATTTACCTTTGCTGGCTCCAGCGGGGGCGCTGTGGCTGCTTTCGGCTCCGAACTACACGGAAATACCCGATCTCAGTCGGGTCCGCTCTACTGCGCAGGCGCCGGAAACTTGCGCCTGCGCAGTAGAGCAGACCCGACGGCGATCGGGTATGTCCGCCTACTTAAGAGCCGACAGCCGTCAGAGCGCCTGCGCAGGAGCCGGGAAGGTAAATATTGACGTCATCTTTCACGGAGGGCTGCAGCGAGACCCCTGAGGGACGGAGGACGGCGTGGGAAGCCTCATTAGAATCCGGAGGCTTCCCCCACCCGAGGTGAGTACCTCCCAGGGGACGTTTTGACGTTACAGATCCTCTTTAAAGTTTTTACTCACAGGGAAAGCTTGAGAAATGCTTTAAAGAGACTCTGTAACATTAAAAACATCCCCTGGGGGGTACTCACCTCGGGTGGGGGAAGCCTCCGGATCCTAATGAGGCTTCCCACGCCGTCCTCTGTCCCACGGGGGTCTCTCCGCAGCCCTCCGAACAGCCGGCGACTGTGCCGACTGTCATTTCAATATTTACCTTTGCTGGCTCCAGCGGGGGCGCTGTGGCGGCTTTCCATTCCGAACTACACGGAAATACCCGATCTCATTCGGGTCCGCTCTACTGCGCAGGCGCAGGAGACTTGCGCCTGCGCAGTAGAGCGGACCCGACGGCGATCGGGTATTTCCGTGTAGTTCGGAATGGAAAGCCGTCAGAGCGCCTGCGCAGGAGCCAGGAAGGTAAATAATGACGTCACCGCTGCCCGGACTCCACGGAGGGCTGCAGCGAGACCCCTGACGGATGGAGGACGGCGTGGGAAGCCTCATTAGGATCCGGAGGCTTCCCCCACCCGAGGTGAGTACCCCCCAGGGGATATTTTTATGTTACAGTTCCTCTTTAAAATGTTCTTTTATGTATCTAGGGGTACTCGCTGAAATTTTAGTTTCGGAAGTACGATTCCATTTTAAAGTGAATCTGAAGTGATATTTTTTTAAAAAAAGATACACGCATAAGCAGAGGGAACGTTCTGGGTCCTACAGAGCCCCCCCATCTCATCTGCTTGTTCCCCACAGGCTCCCCCATTCAAAACTCCGCTGCGGGAGACTTCGGGAGCCCAAGTGCTTCGATAGAAGGGCAGATCTGTACTTGGCACATGTGAGAGAGAGCGCTGGCGCGTGTGTAGTACAGAGTGACCCGTTATCAAGAGCCTGAGTGCTCCAAAAAACTTTTGAAAGCGGAAGAGAGCATTCAGAGACTAACAGGGGGAGCCTGTGGGAGAATGACGGGACCAGGAGAGGAGCAGGAAGGCTCCATAGGACCCAGAGCCTTCCTTCACCTTAGATAAGTTTTTTGTTTTTAAATTTCGTCTCGGGCTCCCTTTAACGACAAGGAGAGATGAACCGTTGCAGGCTTAATTTTTACCTTTGTTTTCTGTTGGACCCTTTTGATGCTGTGTATTATGCAGCTATACCTGCAGCTTTTACAGAGAGCGCCTCTTGTTCAGGTCATGTATGTATTGTGTTTTCAGACAGTGAGTCAGAGTTCCCAGCCTGCTCCCCCGAGCGCCATGAACCACAGAGACATCGCCCGCCACCACACCTCGTCCTCTGTGTTTTCCTGGCATCAGGACCGCACGCCAACTCGCGTATCTACCAGCAGCCATGACACGTCTCTGAAGAGGAGCTACGGTGCCATGCATTCTCTCTGGGAGCAGGAGGAGACCCCCAGCAAGCGGGGCTTCAGAGGGGACACCTCTAACCGCAGCTTCAGTGAGCCTGCCAACATGGCCGCCACCGACCAGCTGAAGAGCCAGAACCAAGGTGACTCGGGAAGGGGCGTCGGCACAACTCTGGGGCTGCTTAGGATTAGGGCCGAGGGATTCAGCCTTATCTTCTTGCAGAGGAAAACTTATTACTCAGATATTGGCGGTTAGGGTTGGGCATTGATAAGAAATGTCAGTATTTGGGGAAAGGAAATGGGAATGCTTGTTTTCGGCTAAAATTTGAAGGTTAGTGTTAGGTGGCAATAATACAATTTTCTGTAATGCTGTGAATACACGGGTCGATTTTGCTGCTCAATTCTACCGCCCGATCGTTTCGCCGCTCGATTCCGCAGTCAATTCTCTTATCTTCCGCTCGTTTTTCTTATCTTTTTCCATTCACTTCAGTCCGGAATCGAGCGGCAAAACGATCAGGTGTGAGATCGGACATGTCAGAAATGATCTATAGAGCCATCTTAATGGCTCAAAATCGAGCCGTGTATTCCCAGCATTAGATTTGCCTGCCAAAACGATTTTCTCCAACATGTCCGATCTTAACCACCTCAGCCTTCAGTTGTTTTTCACCTTATGCATACGACAATTTTCATCTCCCATTCATTTGCCAAATAACTTTATCACTACTTAACACAATGAACTGATCTATATCTTGTTTGTTCCGCCACCAATTAGGATTTCTTTGGGTGGTATTTTTTTTTAAATGCATTTTAAACGGGAATATTAGGAAAAAATTGAAGAAAATAATTTTCTCAGTTTTTGGCCATTATAGCTTTAAAATAATACATGCTACCGCAATTAAAACCTATGTATAATATTTGCCTATTTGTCTCGGTTATTACACCATTTAAATTATGTCCCTATCACAATGTATGGCACCAATATTTTATTTGAAAATAAATGTGCATTTTTTCAGTTTTGCGCCCATCACTATTTAGGTAGGTAAACAGTTATTTTCAAATGTAATTGATTGTTTAATAGAAAAAATGTGTGTAGTTTTACTATTTGGCCACAAGATGGCCTCAGGTTTTTTTTTTTTTTTAATTTATTTATTTTTTTTATTCCATTCTGTAAGCGAGCCCTCTTGCTTACAGGAAGTGTTGGGAGGACTTGATTTTTTTTTTTTTTTTGGTTCAGAAAGATTGCGGCCTCTAATAAAAGCCATCGGTCTTTGTAACGGGGACTTAGATAAATGCATTCCCATTTATTCATTTCCGGGCTAACGGATGGCGCGGCAGCAGCCTTTTGGACATAGCAGCAATCTTCAAAAGGCTGAAATGGTTAATTTTGATCAATTTTCCGATCGATTTCCATAGAAGTGAACAGAAATCGATCAAAATTAGGGTCGGACATGTTGGAAAAAATCGATCTGGCAGGTAAATCTAACAGAAAATTGTATTGTGTGTACTTAGCATAAGGATGGTTGGATGATAATTAGGTTTAGGTGATAAGGACTGTTATCACCTAAATAATGATACCCACACAAACATAGGGAGAACATACAAACTCCATGGAGATAATGTCTTGGCCCAGATTTAACCAGTTTAGCCTTTAGGATGTGACTGTCACGTCCAAAAGGCAGCTGCTGTGCGCTCCCGTCCCGCTTCCAGTTATGCCGGAGATCAATGAATGGGATAGTTCCCATGAATTGATCTAAGTCCCCGGTAGAAAGACTGACAGCTTCTTATGAGAATCCGTGGTCTTTGTGAACAAAAAGAAAATCATGTCCTCCTTATACTTCCTGTAAGCGAGAGTGTTCGCTTACAGGATGGAATTAAAAAAAAGACTGTGGCCAAATAGTAAAATGTAAATACATTCTTTTTCACACAAAACACAATAAATTACATTTAAAATTGTTTACCTCCCACACCCAAAAAATACCCCCCAAAAAATGAAGAAAAAAATAAAATTACAATTTAGAAAATAAAAAAACAAATAGTTACAATTATAAACTTGTAAAATAGTGATGGACGCAAAACTGAAAAAAAAAATACCCCTTTATTTGCAAATAAAATATCGGCACCATACATTATGATAGGGACATAATTTAAGTGGTGTAATAACCAGGACAAATGGCCAAATAAAGTACATGGGTTTTAATTGTGGTAGCATGTATTATTTTAAAGCTATAATGGCCAAAACCTGAGAAATGAATTTTTTCCATTTTTATCTTAATCTTCCTGTTAAAATAAATTTAGAAAAAAATAATTCTTAGCAAATGTACCACCCAAAGAAAGCCTAATTGGTGGTGGAAAAAATAAGATATACTGTAGATAATTTCATTGTAATAATTAGTGATAAAGTTATTGGCGAATTAATGGGAGGTGAAAATTGCTTGGATGCATAAGGTGAAAAACAACTGAAGGCTGAAGAGGTTAATTAATCTAGAGACACATTTGAAGAAGCATCCCTCCTCCTTATGGTTCTGTCTCTCTGCAGATTCAGCAGAGGGAAACTATCTTTGCCCGTCAGAAGAATCGTGGGGCTCGGTATATTTCAAAGTGATAAAATTGTGTAGTAACAAATGTACATTACATGTCAAAAGTTTTAAGGGTCCGGACTTCAGATTGTTTAGTGACGTGCAGTTCTGGTGTCCTCCACAGATGTCTTGCAGTTGGAGTTTTTACTTTTCTGACTTCGTTTAACAATTGCTTCTACCATCTTCCTGTAAACTTCAGAGTTGAGGTCCAGAGTGACTGAGCTGGAGCAGCGGCTGCAAGTCCAGGAGAAAGAGCTGAAGAGTCACCTCAACAAGATTCAGGAGACGCAGGCAGCTTTGGAGAAGACCCAGGCTGAGCTCCTGGAGAGGGACAGGGCTGTGACAAAGAGCCGCGATGACCTGGCCAGGGTGACCGCGCAGTGGGAGCAGGCTGCAGACAGGGTATGTCATCACTGAGACACAGGCGCAAGATCCTGCCGAACATGGCGGTAACTAAAGGGAACCTGCAGTGAGAGTGATATGGAGGATGACTTATTTATTTCCTTTTACGCAATACCAGTTGCCTGGCAGCCCTACTAGTCTATTTGACTGCAATAGTGTCTGAATAACACCAGAAACAAGCATGCAGATAAACTTGTCAGATCTGACAATTTTGTCAGAAACACCTGATATGCTGCATGCTTGTTCAGGGGCTATGGCTAAAAGTATTAGAGGAAGAGGATCAGCAAGATAGCCAGGCAACTGGTATTGTTTAAAAGGAAATAAATATGACCGCCTCACTATCCCTCTTGCATCAGGTTCCCTTTAAGGTGGCCATACATCAGGTGACTTGGCGTCCCGAACGAACATCTGATTCGATTATTATAATCGAATTGGATGAAAATCGTTGTCGCCAAGTGCATGCCCGACAATGTGACCAATTTTGGGACACAGAACAAAGTGCTGTGTTTAACTGTTTGAATGCTGTTCTGCTGCAATTTTTTTTTCCTTTTTTTTTTATTTTTTTTTATTTTTGTGGTCAATTTTTTCGCTGTAAATTAATCTTTTAGAGCAAAGAGGAAATGCTGAGTTTCCGATCACTTTAAACTTCTATCCTTCATTTCCCATCAACCCCCTTTTCTACTCCACACCACCGCTTAACTTCTCATACTTGGTCAGGACCCCGTAACCCAAGTACAAATTTAATTTAAGCATAGTTTTCCCATGGAGTTTTTCCGATGGTTTCCCATCGTTTCCAAAGAACATAAAGACACACATTTTGAAAGTTTGCAATGTGGGAGGAGCTTCAGATGAAACCTGCTCCTCCAATAGTGATGACTCTGGCCAGGTTCCTCTTGTATTGGTACCTGTCGGCTTGTGCTAAACAGGAATTCAAACTCTCCTCTTCACCCAAACCTGGCTGCTCTAAATCTTGATTGTTCCGCCTAGGCTGTCTGATGGCTTCCTTATGCATTGTGGAGATTGTTGTGTGTGACTCCCGTGTCTGATGCTGCTGACGTCCGTCTCCGCCTGTTTCCTCAGTGTTCTCAGTCTGCTGGCTCTTTCATGCATTCTGGTGATAGTTGTATGTGACCCCCGTGTCTGATGCCGCTGACGTCAGTCTCCGCCTGTTTCCTCAGTGTTCTCAGTCTGCTGGCTCTTTCATGCATTCTGGTGATAGTTGTGTGTGACTCCCGTGTCTGGTGCCGCTGACGCCAGTCTCCGCCTGTTTCCTCAGTGTTCTCACTCTGATGGCTCTTTTATGCATTCTGGTGATAGTTCTGTGTGACTCCCGTGTCTGATGCCGCTGACGTCAGTCTCCGCCTTTTTCCTCAGTGTTCAGTCTGATGGCTCCTTCATGCATTCTGGTGATAGTTGTGTGTGACTCCCGTGTCTGATGCTGCTGATGTCAGTCTCCGCCTGTTTCCTCAGTGTTCTCACTCTGATGGCTCTTTCATGCATTCTGGTGATAGTTGTGTGTGACTCCCATGTCTGATGTTGCTGACGTCAGTCTCCGCCTGTTTCCTCAGTGTTCTCACTCTGATGGCTCTTTCATGCATTCTGGTGATAGTTGTGTGTGACTCCCGTGTCTGGTGCCGCTGATGCCAGTCTCCGCCTGTTTCCTCAGTGTTCTCAGTCTGATGGCTCTTTCATGCATTCTGGTGATAGTTGTGTGTGACTCCCATGTCTGATGCTGCTGACGTCAGTCTCCGCCTGTTTCCTCAGTGTTCTCACTCTGATGGCTCTTTCATGCATTCTGGTGATAGTTGTGTGTGACTCCCGTGTTTGATGCCGCTGACCTCAGTCTCCGCCTGTTTCCTCAGTGTTCTCAGTCTGATGGCTCTTTCATGCATTCTGGTGATAGTTGTGTGTGACTCCCGTGTTTGATGCCGTTGACGTCAGTCTCCGCCTGTTTCCTCAGTGTTCTCCATCTGATGGCTCTTTCATGCATTCTGGTGATAGTTGTGGTGGCTGGATAGAGTACTGGTTAAGGGCTCTGCCTTTGACATGGGAGACCAGGGTTCGAATCCTGGCTAGGTCAAGTACCTATTCAGTAAGGAGTTCAAGGCAAGACTCCCTAACATTGCAGGGTGGCCTCTTGAGCGCGTCCCAGTGGCTGCAGCTCTTGAGCGCTTTGAGTCCGACAGGAGAAAAGCGCTATACAAATGTTCAGATTATTATTATTATTATTACAAATGTTCAGATTATAGTTGTGTATGACTCCCGTATCCGATGTCGCTGACGTCAGTCTCCGCCTGTTTCCTCAGTGTTCAGTCTGATGGCTCTTTCATGCATTCTGGTGATAGTTGTGTGTGACTCCCGTGTTTGATGCCGTTGACGTCAGTCTCCGCCTGTTTCCTCAGTGTTCTCAGTCTGATGGCTCTTTCATGCATTCTGGTGATAGTTGTGTGCGACTCCCGTGTCTGATGCCGCTGACGTCAGTCTCCGCCTGTTTCCTCAGTGTTCAGTCTGATGGCTCTTTCATGCATTCTGGTGATAGTTGTGTGTGACTCCCGTGTTTGATGCCGTTGACGTCAGTCTCCGCCTGTTTCCTCAGTGTTCTCAGTCTGATGGCTCTTTCATGCATTCTGGTGATAGTTGTGTGTGACTCCCGTGTTTGATGCCGCTGACTTCAGTCTCCGCCTGTTTCCTCGGTGTTCTCAGTCTGATGGCTCCTTCATGCATTCTGGTGATAGTTCTGTGTGACTCCCGTGTTTGATGCCGCTGACTTCAGTCTCTGCCTGTTTCCTCAGTGTTCTCAGTCTGCTGGCTCTTTCATGCATTCTGGTGATAGTTGTGTGTATGACTCCCGTGTCTGGTGTTGCTGACGTCAGTCTCCACCTGTTTCCTCAGTGTTCAGTCTGATGGCTCCTTCATGCATTCTGGTGATAGTTGTGTGTGACTCCCGTGTCTGATGCTGCTGACGTCAGTCTCCGCCTGTTTCCTCAGTCTGATGGCTCCTTCATGCATTCTGGTGATAGTTGTGTGCGACTCCCGTGTCTGATGTTGCTGACGTCAGTCTCCGCCTCGGTGTTCTCAGTCTGATGGCTCTTTCATGCATTCTGGTGATAGTTGTGTGTGACCCCCGTGTCGGTTGCCGCTGACGTCAGTCTCCGCCTTTTTCCTCAGTGTTCAGTCTGATGGCTCCTTCATGCATTCTGGTGATAGTTGTGTGTGACTCCCGTGTCTGATGCTGCTGACGTCAGTCTCCGCCTGTTTCCTCGGTGTTCTCACTCTGATGGCTCTTTCATGCATTCTGGTGATAGTTGTGTGCGACTCCCGTGTCGGTTGCCGCTGACGTCAGTCTCCGCCTTTTTCCTCAGTGTTCAGTCTGATGGCTCCTTCATGCATTCTGGTGATAGTTGTGTGTGACTCCCGTGTCTGATGCCGCTGACTTCTGTCTCCGCCTGTTTCCTCAGTGTTCAGTCTGATGGCTCTTTCATGCATTCTGGTGATAGTTGTGTGTGACTCCCGTGTCTGATGCTGCTGACGTCAGTCTCCGCCTGTTTCCTCAGTGTTCAGTCTGATGGCTCTTTCATGCATTCTGGTGATAGTTGTATGTGACCCCCGTGTCTGATGCCGCTGACATCAGTCTCCGCCTGTTTCCTCAGTGTTCTCAGTCTGATGGCTCCTTCATGCATTCTGGTGATAGTTGTATGTGACCCCCAGCGTCTAATGCCGCTGACGTCAGTCTCCGCCTGTTTCCTCAGTGTTCAGTCTGATGGCTCTTTCATGCATTCTGGTGATAGTTGTGTGTGACTCCCGTGTCTGATGCTGCTGACGTCAGTCTCCGCCTGTTTCCTCAGTGTTCTCAGACTGAACAGAAGCTCAAGAAGGTGACAGAGGAGCTGAGCTGTCAGAGGCAGAATGCAGAGAGTGCCCGAGTGCTGGCGGAGAACAGACTGAAGGAGCGGGACAAAGAGAACCAGCAGGTGAGACATTTGTACTGCTCGCATATGTATGTCAGAATAGGCCACTCTGTCTTTCTGTCATTAGAAGAAACCTGTTTTAAAAACGTTAAGTGGAAGTCTTTTACCTGTACTGATGAGTCTGGGGATGCCCTTTCCTTTCATTAAAGAGAGTCTGAAGCCTAAAAGAAATCCTCTTTCTACTTGACATTTATGTTAAGCAATAAGTGCAAAGCTAAATTGCTGCGGCAGAACGATGTCATTAAACTCCGCAAATACCCGGGGCAAAATTTGGGCTCCTTCCTGGTAGAGGCAGAGCTTTGTGCAGTAGCTCTGCCTCTACTTGTGTCACTCTCCGCCTCCTCCCGCCCCTCTCAGCCTTCTTTCACTGAGAGGGGTGGGGAGATGCGGCGATCAGAGGAGATTGACGCGACTGGAGGCAGAGCTACAGCACAAAGCTCTGCCTTCCCAGGCAGCAAAATCCACGACCTGGAAAGCTGTGGAATTTTGCCCCGGTATTTGGAGGGTTAAATGACATTGTTCTACCGCGGGAATGCATCGTTTTAGCTCTCACATATTGCTCGACATAAATTTCAAGTAAAAAGAGGAATTTTTTAAAGCTTCAGACTCTTTTTAAAGCACACAAATATGGCAGCCTCCATATCCCTCTCACTTCAGTTGTCCTTTAAAGGACTTAAGAGGCGAATAAAAAAAAAAGTAAAGTGCCTGAAGCAAGTTTGAATGCACAGAGGACGCCATCTGCGCCCTCCCCGTGCAGTTTCGCTGGGATCCTCCTGTGCGTGGATGGGGGAGGCCCTAGAGTTGCGCATCCGCACTCGTGTCTATGCGGACTGCGCAGCTGTGGCAACCTAATGCGGCCATTTTACTGGAGGCATGACAGCCCTACCTAGGCTGTGGGGTCGGAAGCCGGGGGGGGGGGGGGGATTAAGCAGCGGGGACCCGGCGGAACTGCATGGAGGGCGCGGATGGAATCCTCCGTGTATTCAAATTTGCTTCAGGTACTTAACTTTTTTTATTCGCCTCGTACACTCAAGCAAGGCATGTTGTCCGGCAGGGATTGGGACCTGAGCTAAGATTGAGGCTGGACAGATGTGTCTCTATGCTAGCAATGTGTTCTATTGCTATGGGGGGAGGTAAAGAGAGGTCACAGAGCAAGAAGGGGGGCAGTGGAAAACAGTGGAAAATGCCCTTGTCAATCCTCCAATCGCATTACTCACTGGCATATCATGGGGAATTGGGGGTTGTTGTACACATGGAAGATTCTCGGCATAGGCAGCCATTATTGGCTGCCTCAACGGGTTTAATCTAGACATAGGCAAAACTGCTTTTTTTTGGGGGGGGGGGGGGTTGTTTTTTTCACTCTTGAGTATGGTAATATCAGTTCCTTGAGAGGAAACCCTCAGGATCCTGTTGAGGCATCCCTCTCTATTCTAATGTACCTCATCGCTGAGAGCAACTTCCCGGAAGATTAGCGATCTTGCAATGCATTGTCGCTTATCATATGGGGGCCGCGGAACTCCTTTTCGTGCAACGCGGCCGTGCTGCTGCGCATGCGAGCTCGCGCGGCTACTCTGTGGCCATGCTCCACAAGGAAGAGCTGTGCGGTCACGATGTGGAGGGGGTCCGCGCTTAGCGAGGGGGGGGGCTTCAGACCACAGAGGGAAGGCTTAATAGGATCCTGAGGCTTCCCTCTCTTCAGGTTAGGATCTTATTTTGAACCCGAGCTTCGGCTCTGGATTGCTTCCTGTTTTTTGTTCTTAGCTGTCTTTACATTGAAGTGCAATCTATAATGTTGACATGAGTGTTTCATGTCCTGTTCAGTGACCGAGGCATCCCTCCTGTTCCTCTTCTGATTGGCCGTTTCTGACACTTGCTCTTTCCTTAGGAACTCCTCCGCCAACAAAATTCACTGAAGAGCGTGGAGCAGGAACTGAACCAAACCAAAGCCAGACTAAGCCAGGAGTCCCAGCAAGCCAAGAACGAGTTCAACGCCATTCAGCTGGAGCTCGACCGCGTATGCTTTAACTTCTTACTACTATATTCTTCCTGACCCATACAAAGAGCCGACCTCTCCAGGGTATTACTCAGGCTTGTTGAGATACAAGTAATTCCAGCTGATTGAGATAATGATGTGCATACCCAAAGCCTCACACACAAGCTCAAGGGGCGGAGATTGACTCCAGTAGAGGCAGAGATACAGCGCAAAGCTCTGCCTCTACCAGGAAGCGCTCCCCGAATTTTTGCTCCAGGGATTTGGGGGTATAAAGCCCTCTTTCTGCTGCGGGAATGCTGCGTTTTAGCACTGCTCCTATTCCTCAACATAAATAACAGGTAACAATAAGTATTTTAATAGGCTTCAGTCTCTCTTTAAAGTGGACCTCGGCTGTAAAAATAAATCCCACACTATCAACACAGGCAGCAGAAGTTATGACAGTAACAATAAAAAAAAAAAAGTAAAAACTGAACACTTGTGCTATGAAATCCAGGTTTTGTTGGTTAGCCACACCCTCTATCTAAAAAACTGCCATGGCAGCTTTCTGTCTTTGCGAAGACTGCTTAGAGGTTGTATCATCTGTGGATGGGAGGGGCCTCAGTGTGGCCTGAGAGGTGCTCTGCTTCTTCCTGTGCTGCTGAGCCAGCCTATCACAGAGGAGAGATGAAGAGAGACGTAGTCTTGTGCCATCCACGGTATTTTGTTCTCCAGAGGTGCTACAATGCTTCCCTGCTGCATAATGAAGTGGTCAGCCATTGCTGCATTTAGAAAAAGAAACATTTCTTGTAATGTAATTCTGGCACTATTTCACTTTGGAATTTACGGCGTAGATCCTCTTTGAGTGGTTGATAAACATCCCTTATGATGGGTTCCATACTGGGCATACAGTACAGTAGCTTGCAGTTTAACCTCCTTAATGGTAATCCCGAGTCGGGCTCGGGCCAGAAATCTGCCGTTCAGAGCGGTAACCCCAAGCCTGTCTCGTAGCCGCCAGGGGGTATGCTGAGTCTTAGCGCAGCGGGCATTTGCAACTCCCCTCTCCTGGGATCCAGACGCAGGCAGCCATTCTTCTGGTCCTCGGGGGGGCCCCTGATTCCTCTGGTGAGATTGCTGTCTGTCGTCACTGCGATCTCTCTATAGGGGTAGAGCACCACCTGGTGGATGGAGTGAAAATTGCAGCACTGTATCCAGGGAGGGGAGTTTTATGCAGGGCTGCTGCAGATCTATCCAGCAGAATGATCCCCCCCCCCCCTCATTTAGGATCTAAAACCGTGTAAAAAAAATGCACCGCTTTTTGAGCCCTAAAATCTGGAAGTAATCATATTGCCAGGGAGGTTAATCTCCCCAGCACATTGTCCAGCATTGTACACTGGCAGAGGCCATTCCGCCATCTGATTATAATGGTTAAATGTTTTCCTGCAGGCGACCTATCAGAAGAAGGTGTTAGAAGGTGAATTGGAGGAGCAGAGACAGAAGCTAGTCAGGGCACAGCTAGATCTGCAGACCAGTGAGACCCAAGCAAGCAATCTGCAGAGAAAGCTCGAGGTAAGTGGCTATTCCTGCAGAAGATGGGTCAGGAATCTTTTTCTATCTTTTTTTTTTTTTTTTTTTATTTTTTTTTTTATTTATTCTGTGGGAGATGGTGACCTGTCACTTTGGCCTCACCAGAATCCCCAACTTTAGTTAATTATTATTAAACTTTATTAAAGAGAATCTGTACTGTCCGATTTGTACAATAAAAAACATACCAATCAAGTCACTGTGATCTCCTGGATTCCTCTTTGCCGTTTCCGCCGCTCCCCGCTGCAATCCTCGCCAGTTTTAGGCAGTGTTTGCAAACAAAAGACATGGCCGCTAACCAGGAAGTGATGTGTGTGTGTGTGTGTATATATATATATATATATATATATATATATATATATATATATATATATATATATATTATTATGGATGATAATGGCGCTATATCAGGGCTGTCAAACTCAAATACACAGTGGGCTGAGATTGAACACTGGGACCTAGTCGCGGGCAAACCTCAGTCTATTGGCCACCGTTCAAAGTTCTCTGGTGTCTAATGCCCCTCCCCCATCCAACTCCTATACAGTTCCCTGGTGTCTAGTGGCCCCCTCCCTCCCCTAAAAAGTTCCCTGGTGTCTAATGCTTTCCCCCTCCCTCCCCCATATGGCTTCCCTGGTGTCCTAGGGCTTCCCCTACAATATAGCTTCCCTGGCGGTCTAGAGTGGGCCAAACATAATGCAAAGTGGGGAAACCACTTAAGGGCTAAATTTAATGTCTCTGGGGGCCAGATTTGGCCCGCGGGCCGGAGTCTGGCATGTATGCGCTATATGAATCACTAATAAAAGCACAGGAGTTTTTGGTTTTATAATCCTCTGCACCTGATTGGCTGTTTGGAGTGAGTCCAATGAATTCACTCCCCTGCCTCTTCTCCCTCGAATCACCCCCGCTGCGTCCTGCGGGATGACACGGAACATCTTGTGTCTTTGTGGTGAGGCAGTGCATGCTGGGTGACAGTTGTCGTGGGGGACTCGAAACGGAGAGCTGCGATTCTCTCCTGTTACACAGTGGGTGGTGTGACGCCGCTCGCAATGTCTTAAATACGGCTAAATATATCCTCTGGACATGTGACAGCACCCAAATGCGGAGGGCGGTCTCTCACATCACCTTGTCCTGTATGTGATCAGAAGAGCCATTCACTTGCATGGAGTAACTGATCCCCACTCAGGCCCGGTAGTTATAGCAGCAGTTGTTATTTTAGATGCAGCAGTGCACAGCCCATTGACTGCTATTAAGACAGCATACTGCTACTTAACCACTTCACCCCCAAGGGTTTTTACCCCACCTCATGAGTCCTTTAACCATTTCAGCCTGCTGGTATTTTTTTCCTGGACCAGAGCAATTTTCACCTTTTCAGTGCTCACCCCTTTCATTTGCCAATAGCTTAAGCACTACTAATCGCACTGAAATGAACTATATCTTGTTTTTTTTCACCACCAATTGGGCATTTTGGGGTTGATATTTGTTTTCAGTAATTAATTTATTTTCTATGCATTTTAAAGGAAAAAATGAGAAAATACACTATTTCTCCAATTTCACCCCCTATAGTTTTAATATAAACACTGGTACTGTACATAAAACCCACACATTGTATCTGCCTAAAATGTGGTTATCACAACATTTTAATTATGTCCCTAGTACAAAGTATGGTGACAGTATATTATTTGGAAATAAAAGTGTAATTTTTCTATGGTGGTTTTTTCTCTCACTATTTTCACTTGCACGCACGGTAATGCACACGCGGGAGCGCGCACGTGTGCACGCGCACAGCAGCACTGTTTGACTTATAAAAACATCCTGGAGCCGTTAAGAGGCTCTAGCAGGACGTTTTTTATAAGTCAGCTTGTCATTAAGTGGTTAAAGTAAACCTGAAACTGGGCAGGAGAAAAAAATTGTACATACCTGGTGCTTTCTCCAGCCCTCTCCAGACTGATCGCTCCCTTGTTGTCCTGCGGCGCCTGGAGCGAGACTGGGGAGACACAGAGTGCTCCCCACAATGGGAGCACGACGGAGGAAGCGCGCAGCCAGCTTGCACCGACTGGGGGACTTTCCGGGGCCAAGTGCGGAGGATCCTGGAGGCGGAGAAGGATCATGAGGGAGCGATCAGCCTGGAGGGGGCTGAAGGAAGCCACAGATAAGTATCTCTTTTTTCTCCTGCCCTGTCTCACGTTGTCAGTAGACAATTAGGCAGCCAGTATATAGTCAGGTGAACCTAAATAGAGCACACATCTGTTTTTTCTCCATGTACACTTTAAAATGTACCTGCAGCGAGAAAAGTGCCCCTGCCTCGAGAGGCTTCCCTCCACCAGCCCGTTTTAGCGCTGGAACTCCCGAAAAGACGCTTTTTTGGCGGCTTGCACATGCACACTAGCACGGACCCCCTCGGGCTTCAGCAGAAAAGGCAGAGTCTGATCGGGTCCGTGCTACTGCACATGCGCAGACAGTGACAAAATGTAGTTTCTTACCTCAGTAGTCGGATACCTCTGGATGGACCAGGGTCTTCCTGGATCCTCCTGCAGCCCACCGTGATAGTGCAGGGTGACTGGGTCGCTCTAGACCTGTTCAACAAAATCTTGTTGAATAGATTATTGTGGCCAAGCGCTCTGACACATGGATGAGTGCATACTGACTGCGAGTAAGGTGTGCGCATGCCCAAAGAAAGACCTGTTCCTGTGCAGAGGAGAAAAGCCAGGCGGGTGCGGCTTTGTTGTATTGAGCATGCCTGGACTTTACTCGCACATGCTCAGTTGGGATGTGCTTTTCCAAGGCCAGAAGTGCTGCCAATAGATGGAGAAAGTCTTGTGCTGGAACAGTGGTCTCTACTTTCATGATCCGGGAAGCCTCCCCTACTTTTTTCAGCCTGCTGTTGAGTAAGCAGGAGATGGCCTCTTTATTGAATAGAGAAGCTATCTACTTTGCACTTCAGGTTGACAACTTTTAGCCAGAAGCAGCCAATGAGGATGCAAGGAAATAAACTAAAAGAGGGGCGTTTGTGGCTAAATGCACTTTATAAATGTCTCTTCTTTACAAAAGGGAACAGTCAACCATAACTGTTTTTACTGCACCAAAGTGAAGGCTGTACACACAGAAGAGCTTCTATCATGACTACATTTCATCCTGAATTACAGATCTTCATAACCATCTATTTCTTGCCTTCAGGAGGCCAAGTCTCAGCAGAACGTAAGCAGCAGTCAGCTGGATCAGAGGGTCAAAGACATTCGGAAACTAGAAGAGCAACTGAAGGATGCAAACCAGATGATCCAGCAACACCAGCAGAGTGTGGAAAGGCTGGCAGGTAAGCTCCTCCCATTTGTACAGCAGCAGAGTATGGAGAGGCTGGCAGGTAAGCTCCTCCCATTATTACAGCAGCAGAGTATAGAGAGGCTGGCAGGTAAGCTCCTCCCCTTATTACACCAGCAGAGTGTGGAGAGGCTGGCAGGTAAGCTCCTCCCATTATTACAGCAGCAGAGTATGGAGAGGCTGGCAGGTAAGCTCCTCCCCTTATTACACCAGCAGAGTGGAGAGGCTGGCAGGTAAGCTCCTCCCCTTATTACACTAGCAGAGTGATGAGAGGCTGGCAGCTAAGCTCCTCCCATTATTACAGCAATAGAGTATGGAGAGGCTGGCAGGTAAGCTCCTCCCATTATTACAGCAGCAGAGTATGGAGAGGCTGGCAGGTAAGCTCCTCCCCTTATTACAGCAGCAGAGTATGGAGAGGCTGGCAGGTAAGCTCCTTCCATTATCACAGCAGCAGAGTATAGAGAGGCTAGTAGGTAAGCTCCTCCCCTTATTACAGCATCCGGCAGGAAAGCTGTCCCCCTTATTACAGCAGCAGAGTATGGCGAGGCTGGCAGGTAAGCTCCTCCTATTATTACATCAGCAGAGTATGGACCGGCTGGCTGGTAAGCCCCTCCCCTCATTACAGCAGCAGGTGGGTCAATGTGGTGTTAGTGTATCTCACTGTGCTTACTGTCTGGAGTTATGCAAACTTTAAAGGAAAATGAGTATCTTTTTTTTTCCCCCAAAATATAGAATACAAATCTCTCCTTAAAGAGGAGCTGTCAGCCATACTATCTCAGAAAAAACAAAAAACACATATATAAGTAGATAAATACTATCTCTACTTGCACAACATATGTATTGCACTGTCCACGTTTTGATTTTAGTGAATTTTTTTTTTCTACAGTAAAAAAAGAGAAAATCCTTCTTAGCATTTCCCACTTTAACTGTGGCTATTTTGAAGCCAGTCCTGATGTCATTTCCTCCCTCACTCTCCTCTGCCTGATTGTGTATGCATTGCCTCCGCATGATAAATATTGGCCAATCAGAGGGGAGCAGAGGAGTGGGAGGGGAAAACAGGAGGGGAAGAGGCTTCAGCCAATCAGGCTGCATTAGTTAAGTCTGAGGGGAAAGTAGAGAAGCAAAAAAGGACAACCCAGCATGCCCTGCACTTCCTTTTTGTGTACCAAATTTTGTGTGTACCAAATAAGAGTCAGGTAAACTGGGGAATGATGATTTATCAACAAGAAAAGTAATAGTGATTTTAACTTTTAGATTGCCTGGTTAGCATCATTATTACTTGTTTACCAGATAAAAATAATTGATTTTATGCCCGACAGTTATTTGTAAATGTGGTGGGGCTGGGGGGGGCGCAGATATTACTCAGCCAGGATCCTTTATGCTGTTTATCATTATGCTGTCCTCCGTCTTCTGCAGGGAGCCCTGCAGGTGCAGCAGTTTCAGGCTCCCATGACGTGCGTCCGTCCCAACCACCGCAATGCATGTCAGGTGATGTAGTTCTTCCACACAACATCACCACTTTACTACTGGAGCTGCCGGTCTGCCTGGAGAAAGATGGAGGCAACCAGTAAAAAGGCGGCTGGAGACAGCGGCTAGTAGAATAATTACCAATATTCTAGTTAATGCCAATAGTAAAGTATCTTTAATCTTTACCAATATTTTAATATAACCAAACCTTATCCGAACACTAGTCCTCCCTCTTGATGCCTAACTCTGATTCTCCCCTGGTGGTGTCTAAAACTCAAACCTCTCTGGTGGTGCCTAACACTAAGGACTCACAATGGCGCTTTCTAACCCTGAAACTCCCCTGGTGGTGTCTAAGCTTAAAGGAATACTATCGATACCCAAGTGTTCTAAAATGACAGTGTACAAATAATGTCTAAGTAGCTCTGTAAACCTTTTCCTACTGTTCATGTTAAATATCAGAGGCAAAAGCTGTAATTTATTGAGGGTAGGATTTAGCTATATTGGGACAAATCAATTGCAGAAGGGGTGTCTGCTTCAATGCACAGCCAGAGTTGCATATCAGACTACAGAAAGCAAATATCAAACATATCAAACTCTGAAAGCAAAAACAGTATTAAAAAGCTGTGACAATTAGTTACATTTCCTCTGCTCTCTTCAGACACTTCAGTCAGAAACACAGGACACAGAAGCTGCAGCTGTTGGGAGCTCTCTTCTCTGTCACACACAGAGCTACACATAGAGTTAACTGATGAAGTGTGAGGGGAATTTCCCCTCTCCTCATGGCTCAGTCAGCCGTCAGTTTTAGCGTCAGTAAACTTTGAATGTATTTTGCTAACCGTAACCAAAGAAGTTGTTACTAAAATGTATACACCAGTACTTAGCAGCACTTCCCAAACAATTCCTGTGTCTATTGAAAAAAATATGTGAATCGATAGTATTCCTTTAATACCCCCACATCTAACACTAAGGGGACCCCTGCCCCATCTTCTGTGCTGTCACAGGAGGTAATGCTACTAGCATACTTTTTACCTGCTTCAACCCGGGAAGGGGGGGATGTATTTATATGCATACACATGCACAGTTGTGGTCAAATTTGAGCCAGCCACCACAATGGAATTTGGTCCTGTGGGTGACGCTGGCAGGCCCCAATGCTGTACGGACGCATCGCTGGTAAGGGGGGAGGACACAATGTGGCGCACAACACAGCATCTTCTGCAGGTGGGAAAGGTTAGGACTTAAACTGAAAATATAACCAGTCATGCCACTGCTTACTTTATAATGCCAGCCATAGTTATTAGGAAGCCCTTTGTCAAGTTTGATTCATTAAAGTGCCTTTTATTATTAGCATGTACTGTAATGCTTTAAATCGGTATCTTAAAACATTTTAAACTGTAATTATTTTTTTCTGCAGGCGAAAATAGGAACCTTGATGCCGAGTTGAAATATGCCCAACAGAAGCTGAAAGCCCAAGATTGCAGCAGCTTGCACCAAATGAAAGAGAACGTCTCCCGTCTGGAACAAGAAAGAGATCATGCACAGGAGACATTGAGGAAAAGACAGCATGAGATAGACGAGACAAAGACCACTTTGGCTAAATTGGCTGAAGAGTCACAGGCTTTGAAAAAACAGCTTGACTGCAAAGAGAGGGAATGCAAAGAACTGACCGATAACAATCTCAATCTGGCCAAACAGAAGAGCGAACATGAGAATAAAGCTTCTCAATTTTTCAGACAGGAAGAGGGAATGTTGGCAAAGCTCAAGGAGTCGGAAAACGTCATCCTCTCTCACAAGCGGGAAATCAACTCTCTAGAACGCGAAAAGGAGATATTACTCAACCAGCTTGAAGCAATGAAGGAACTGGAGAAGAAGCAAACTGCTGACCTGGAGGCCCAAAAACAGGCTTGTTTGACAATTCAGCAGGAGCTGGACTCCAAGAGCCAGACGTATCAAAAAGATGTAGAGCATCTTAGAAAGAGTAGAGAGGAACTGGTGGAGGAACTTAAACTGCAATTCAGTAGCGCAAGCCGGGTGTTGCATCTAGAGAGCGACTTAGAGAAACAGACAAAATTAAATGTTGAATTACAAAGCAAACATGAGGAGCTTCTGCAGAGCAAAATGGACGTCCAGAATCAGCTTTCAGAACTACAAAAAACGCATGAGAGATTTGTCTCCGAATCTCAGCGTCACATCGAAAGCTTGCAAGACAACATCACCTCCAAGCAAAGTTATGCTGATTCTGTCTCTTCTGCCATACGGGACAAGGAGGAGGAAATATGCGTGTTGTCGGAAAAACTGAAGCTTGCCAGTATGGAGTTGCAATCCGCTTGCGAGAGCAACAGAGACCTTAATGCTAAGGTACAAGAACTGACTTTGCAGTCGGAATCTTGGTCTAAAGAGAAGGAGTCTCTGACTGCTTTAATTCGTTCTAATCAAAAAGAAATTGAGAAGCTAATTGAAGAAAGTAAGCAAATCAATGATCTTTCCAACTCGCTGAATCATGAGAAAGCACCACTACATAAAGTAGAGGCTGACCCGTGCCACCTAATCGACCAGCATGAAGAAAACGTCTTGGACTTTGCAGAACGCATGGATGAAGAATGCACGATGGGCATAGACAAGGAAGTAAAAGAATGTGAAAATCTGCAGGTGGAACTAGCAGAACTGAAGGAGAAACTCTGCAAGACTGAGGAGGACAACAGCCGCTTACTGAGAGCCAACGAAGAGCTGTCAACATTGGTGGGACAGGTCCGAAGTAATGAGCAGTCACTTGATAAGATTGTCGAAGACCTGAGGATGACTTTGAAGGACAGGGAAACCTCAATCAAAAAACTCGAGGCTAAGCTGGAACTGCTGAAAATGGATATTGAAACAGTGTCTGTTCCTGTAGAAGGTGGTAAGACGTCCATTAGTGGAAAACTTGAAACACCTAGTGGAGATGTTAGTTGTGTCCAGCCAAGGACAGAGCAGGAGAAGCTATTCAGCTCTCAATGTCAAAAAGAGAGAGAGAATCCTGTTGGCATTGCTGAAAACCAAACCATGTTGGTTGAGGAGAAAAATGCATCATTTGCAGGCGGTAATGAAAGTCGCTTACTTAATCTAAGTGGGGAGTTGTTTCCCTCATTTTTGGAACCACGACCACGTGAGGAAAACGAAACGTTACTGCTCAATCTAGATCAGCTGACCTTAACCTCGGCAGATGATGTGACAAAGTCGCTGTCCCACCTCTTGGAGCTCGACCAAAATCGGGTCCAACAAGCTCCTTCCCTGTCTCCCTTCAGCTCTCCTCCTGTAAAAGAAAACCGAGGCACAAAGGAAGGCAGAAAATCTATTTCTAGCCTGATTGTTGACCTGATTCTCCAACAACCTGACGAGGAGCAGCAGGTCCTGTTTTCTGGTCTGAGCAGTGAGGAGACTTTTAATGCCAAAGACTTGCTGACGGTTTACCAGATGGAGCTGAGCACTTTGCGGAAACAACATTTAGACGATATTGCTGCCTGGCAACAGAAACTGCACCATCAGGCCTCCGAAATGGAAACCAAGCTGGTGGAAGAGAAGGCTCGAAGTGACCGCTTAACGCAAGAGTTGGAGGCTGCAAAGCTTGACCTCCAGGTCCTGGACTTGAGCGCACGCTCGCTCTTGTTTGATGGTGATGATGTAAGTATGTATGTAAGTATGCTTTGGAAATTTCTTAAAATGAACCTGGGACTTTCTCCAGCTCTGTCCAGGCTTATAGCTTCCTCGCCGTCCTTCTGCACCACCTGGATCCTCTGCAAGTGGCTCTGGAAAGTTATCCTGGGTGTACTGCGCATGTGCGGGCTGCACTCAAGCGCGATCCTGTTGTTGGAGGCATTCTGCGCCTGATCCCGGTGACGGGGAGCGCACCCGGCCGGACTTCGCCTGCACCGACTGCAGGATTTTCTGGGGTCGGCTGCAGACGATCTAGGCAGAACAGAAGGATGGCATGGGAGTGACAAGCCTGGAGGGGGGCTCGAGGAAGCCCCAGGTATGTATATATATTTTTTTTTTCACCCTCGCCATCTTAAGTTCCCTTTAAGAAGAATGCTTGCTTTAAATTTCAGACACTTCAAAATGCATATTGTTTAACCACTTAAAGAGACTCTGTAACTTAAAAAAGTTCCCCTGGGGAGTACTCACCTCAGTAGGGGGAAGCCTCAGGGTCCTATCGGGGCTTCCCCGTCCTCCTGTGTCCCACGGCGGTCTCGTTGCATCCCACGGAACGCACAGCCGACAATTTGTCAGGCTGTGCAATATTTACCTTTTCTGGCTCCAGCGGGGGCTCTCCGCTCGGAGATGGGCAGAAATAGCTGATCTCTGTTCGGTCCGTTCTACTACACAGGCACAGGAGACTTGCGCCTGCGCAGTAGAGCGGACCGACAGCGATTGGCTATTTCCGCCTATCTCCGGGCGGAGAGACGATCCTGCGCTGGAGCTGGGAAGGTAAATATTTACATCCCCCCCGTTTGGGGAGCTTTATCGCTGCTGCCGCCGTGGGACACAGGATAGGATCCGGAGGCTTCCCCCACCCGAGGTGAGTACCCCCCAGGGGAACTTTTTTGTAGTTACAGATTTTCTTTAAGGACCACCGGCTTTACCTCCCCTAGTGACCAGACTATGTTTTACAAATTAGGCCACTGCAGCTTTAAGGCCTCACTGCAGGGCTGTACAACTCAGCACACAAGTGACCCCCCCCCCTTTCTGCCCACCAACAGAGCTTTCTGTTGGTGGGGTCTGATCGCCCCCCCCAGATGTGTTTTTTTTTATATTTGGTGGGGGGTTTTTTGGCGGGGAGGAGGGTTTAAATAAATTACACAATTTTTTAAAATTTATTTTGTAGTTTCCCACCCTCCCTCCCCCCGCCAGCCAATCACAGTGATCGGCTCTCAGACATTAGCCTAGGAGAGCCGATCACTCTCTGTGCCTCTAGAGGGGACAGCCGTGTCACTACAGCGCTGCCGTAGATCGCAGCGTTGTATGGTGCGGCAATCATTCAAGTGGAGATGCGCGCGAATTGGTGATCTGCTAAACTCCCCTAGTACTGCACGCCAATCGGCGTTAGCTGGTCCTGGGGCTGCCGCTCTGCTCACGCCCCTTGGCGTGAGACAGACGTGTAGTGGTTAAAAAAAAAATAGTTTACAGATAGGGACACCAAGAGCCAAATATAGTGTAGTATGGTCTGGTAATATGGGATGAAGTTGGAAGAGTAAATACAAATATAGTCACAAAGCAGGGCTACCTCCAGGCAACCACTGTAGAGGCAGGTGGGGAGATTAGACCTGACCCCACTCAGGATTAAGAAGTCGCTCTCCGTAGATTAGGAAAAAGGGGGATGACACCCCTCCACCAAGGGTGGACTTAGAACAATGGAACAGGGATACAGAGGCGCCAGAAGAATAACAATGTTTAACATTTGTGGAGGCAGTGGTGGACTTACCTCCTCCAAACAGAAGATATGCCAACAAAGTTTAGCAGAACAAATGTATTTACATACTCCAAGGGAAAATGCAACGCGTTTCGCAGGTATGACCCACTTCATCAGGGAATAGGTAGGAGTAGGTACAGTGCAGGTCTGTAGCTGGGCTAAGCACCTACCTATTGCTTGATGGGGCGGGGTCATACCTGCGAAACGTGTTGCATTTCCCCCTGGAGTATGCATATCTGGCATATCTTGTGTCTGTTTGGAGGAGGTAAGTCCACCACTGCCTCCACACATTTTAAACTTTTTAGACATTTTGATTCTCATGGCGCCTCTGTATCCCTACATTATAACAAACAGTAGCCCCTCCCAGATTTCTGGAAGGAGACAGCATAGAGCCATTATGTTCACGAGAACAACATTATTATCATCATTATTATTTTTATTGATTTATATAGCGCCAGCATCTTCCGTGGAGCTCCTCCTTGCCCTATTATCTTTTCTAAAGCACAAAGTTATCTCCCTATTTTAATGTTATTGAGATTGGGTTAGGAGGAGGTATAGTATACGAGTATTTCTGGAACGCCACTAATACCTAAAATAGGCATATGCTTGTTTTTTTACCTGCATTGAAAGGGTACTGGAGGAAGGGAGAAAAGTGCAGTTATACTTACCTGGGGTTTCTTCCAGCCAGCCCCCTGCAGTCAGGTCCTTCTGATCCCTTCCAGTGTGTCACTGTCCTCTCTGAAAGACCCAGAAGTTACAAGGTACTGCGCATGCATAGGTCTGGCTCTGCGCCTCCTTAATTGCCCTTCTATGGCCGGGAGAACTCTGTGCGTGCGCAATTTGTTAAGACTTAAACTGCGCAGGCCACCAGAGCACGATCGAGGAGATGGCAGCAAACTATCGGAGGTGGACAGTGCCACACTGGAGAAGATTGGGAGTACTCCAATGGACCTAATAGACTGTGGGGGATGGTAGTCTGGAAGAAGCAATTCACAAATCCTCAGAAACATCTACTGTCTGCTAATTCCCTCTTCTCCCAGTCGTTCTGAATCCATGCTTTATGACAGCTCATCAGCGGGGAGGTGTGGGTTTGAGTGGCACTCTTCTGCCCGTAATTATGGGGTGCTGCCTGGAAGTGTCTATGAATTATTACAGAAGGTACAAAAAAATGCATTATTTATTTTATGTTGCTGTTCTACTGTGTGAATATAAAAACTCAGAGAGCAGGAGATTTTAAATTTATATGTATTTTATTGATTACTTTTACACCATGGTGTTGTATTCAGGTTTTTCTTTTTCTTTCTTTAGTTGACCACAAGAGTGGATGCCTCCAATCAGAGCCTTTGCACCTTCGTACCAATTGGAAGACTGTCACTCGGCAACAGCGAAGCCATGAAATGTGAATCTCTGAAGCAAGGCCAGGGAAGTCCTGAAAATAAGAGTTCTGAAGAAAACTCAGAGGACACAAGCAAGAACGGAGTAGAAGAGGCAAACGGAAACAGGAGGTCAGCTAGGCAGAAAAGGAAAAAAGCCAATACCGTGGACAATCCCAAAACCCAGGAAGTTTCTGAGCAACCTCGAGGAAGGCGAAGAGGGTCTTCCAATGAAAATGAGAAGCTTCTTCTGCTTGTGAAAGACAAAGAAAAATATAACCAGCATTTGATGATGGAGATAAAAGAATTATCTATGCAGATCGAAATACAAAAGACCGAACTGAGCATAAAGGAGGAACAAAACAAAGAACTGGAAAATAAAGCCAATGCATCTGAAGCCGAAAGATCGCAGTTACAGGAAAAAATTGAGGCGATTTCCGGTGAACAGTTGCAATCCTCAGGCAGAATTGAAGTTCTTGAAAAAGACCTTCAAGCAACATTGACTGCAATGGAATTTCTGAAAGAAAGGGTGACTGAATTATCCAAAATAAGAGAAGGTTTAGAAATCTCCAGCGAAGAATGGAAAGAAAACTATCTCCAGGCTGAAAACGAGCTGAAGAGAACCAAGTCCGAGAGAGCAAATATTGAAAACCACACTCGGTCCTTAGAAGCAGATATGGATGCCTTACAGTCCAAATATCAACACTTGCAACAGAAACATGAAGCCCATTTAACATCACTTAATGAGTCAAAGGAGAGCCTTAAAGCTGCTCTAGCAGAGAAAGATCAGTTAACTTGTGAATTGGAGACCTTGGTGGAAGTAAAATTAGAACTTGAACAAAGGTTCAATCACTTGAAGGAGAGGGAAACTCAGCTGGAATCCAACCATGAACATGCTAAAGAGCTTACAAAACTCCTGGAATCTGATATACATACGTTGAAAGAGGAGATCCAGGCAGCAAAATTGACCACAACACAGTTAATCGAAGAACGGGACAGCTTGACTCTCTTACGGGAAAGTGAGAATTTGCAAATCCAAGAGCTACAGAAGGAAGTGCAGCTAATACAAGAAGAACGTGAAGCCCATTTAAAATCACTTAACGAGTCAAAGGAGAGCCTCAAAGCTGCTCTAGCGGAGAAAGATCAGTTAACTTGTGATTTGGAGACCTTGCTGGAAGCAAAACAAGAACTGGAACAAAGGTACAATCTTTTGAATGAGAGGGAAACGGAGCTGGAATCCAACCATGAACATGCTAAAGAGCTTACAAAGCTACTGGAATCTGATATACATACATTGAAAGAGGAGATCCAGGCAGCAAAATTGACCACAACACAGTTAATCGAAGAACGGGACAGCTTGACTCTCTTACGGGAAAGTGAGAATTTGCAAATCCAAGATCTACAGAAGGAAGTGCAGCTAATACAAGAAGAACGTGAAGTCCATTTAAAATCACTTAACGAGTCAAAGGAGGGCCTCAAAGCTGCTCTAGCGGAGAAAGATCAGTTAACTTGTGATTTGGAGACCTTGCTGGAAGCAAAACAAGAACTTGAACAAAGGTACAATCTTTTGAAGGAGAGGGAAACTGAGCTGGAATCCAACCACGAACATGCTAAAGAGCTTACAAAGTTACTGGAATCTGATATACATACATTGAAAGAGGAGATCCAGGCAGCAAAATTGACTACAACACAATTAATTGAAGAACGGGACAGCTTGACTCTCTTACGGGAAAGTGACAATTTGCAAATCCAAGATCTACAGAAGGAAGTGCAGCTAATACAAGAAGAGAATCAACTTCTGGTTCGTGAACGGGAAGAATTGCAAACTCAATTGAGTGCCGCTAATGGGGAAAAGAATGAAATTTCCAGATCGCTGGAACGCTGTAGGGTTGAAAAACATGAAGTGGCCACCAGCTTGAACTCTGCTCAGGAAGAGGTTGCTCTAATGCGGGCAGGGATTGAGAAACTTAAAGTAAAAATAGAGTCGGATGAAAATAAGAAGCGTCAAACTATTGAAAAACTAAAGGAGAGCGAAAGGAAATTTGACAACCTCAATGATAAGATCGAATCCTTAGAGCGAGAGTTAGCTATGGCAGAGGAGAATTTTGAAAATGCCATCCTTCAGACAGAGACTGCTACGGAGGAAGCTGAAACGTTGAAATCAGAAAAGGAAGCTTTGGAGGAGGAACTAAATCGATTAAGGAGAGAACTTGTGGACCTTGAAAATGAACTTCAAAATAGTCGTGTGAAGATCAGCGAGTTAGAAACCTCCATACTTACTCTTACAAACACTCTGGAAACAAAAGAAAGTGAACACGCTCACTTCAGAGACAGTTCTGAGAAGGAACTTGAGATGCTTCAAACGCAGCTTAATGATCTACGTGAGCAGAAAGCCCTTTATGACCAGACATTGGAAATGGTGAAAGACGAACACACCAATTTTACAACGAAGATGGAAGAAGAGAGAGCACAATTGCTGCAACAGTTGGAGGCTGCTCAGGTGACCAGCAGAGACTTCAAAGCCTCCACTGAGAATTTGTCACTGGAGTTAGAAGAATGCAGACTTCAGCTAGCTGAAAAGGCCCAGCAAATGGTGGTTCTTGAGACCCGGGCTAAAGAGGCAGAAGAAAAGGAGAATGCGTACTCAACGGAACTATCTCTATTGAAGCAGGAGTCAGAAAAGTTGAAAAAGGATAAGGAAAATCTGTTAGAAAGTCTGGATGATATGATAGAAAGGGTGGAGGGTTTCTCGTCAGATATTGAAACCTATGAGATTGAGAAAGATGAGTTGACCACAAGCTTAAAGTCTGCTGAGGAAGAAGTTACCTTGTTGCATGCAAGAATTGAGGCGCTTAAAAGAGAAGCAGAGCTGCAAGAGAAGAATAGAAATGAAACTACTGAAGAACTAAAAGAGAGCAAGAGGGAATGTGACCGTCTCAATGATAAGATTGAGTCTTTACAACGAGAATTGGCCATGCTGGAGAAGAATTTAGAAACTGCCATTCTTGACACAGAGACTTCTAAGGAGGAGGCAGAAAGGCTTAAGTCAGAAAAAGAGTACTTGCAAGAGGAATTAAGTAGACTCAGAGAAAATCTGCCAGATCTAGAAAAAGAGCTTCAGAATAGCCAGGCAAGAATTGAAGAGCTGGAAACAACTATTCATAATCTAACACTCACTTTGGAGACCAAAGAAACTGAACAGGCTAAGCTCAAAGACACTCACCAGAAGGAACTTGAGATAATTCAGACACAACTGAATCAACTTCTCGAGCAGAAAGCCTTTACAGACCAGAGCTGTGAAACAGTCGGAGATGAACATGACATCTCATCTGAAAAGGAAGAAGAGAGATTTCAGTTGCTGCAGCAGTTGGAGGAGGCTCAGGTGGCCACCAAAGATCTCAAGGTTAATGCAGAGAAGCTTTTGTTGGAGATAGAAGAATATAAATCCCAGCTAGCTGAAAAGACCAAGAACCTTGTGGCCCTTGAGGCCCGAGCTAGAGACACTGAAGAAATGGAGATCAAATACTCCACAGAGCTGTCCAGATTGGAGATGGAGAGAGAAACTCTGACAAGTGAAAAGATAAACTTGATGTCAAGATTAGAGGAGATGGAAGCCAAGCTACAGATGACCTCTACAGAGAATGAGTCTCTTCAGGCTATCATCTCTGAGCTCAGAACATCTCACAGTGGTCTAGAAACACATCTGGAGTTGATAACTTCTGAGAAAAAGTCTCTTTTAGGAAAGGTATGTTTTCATATGGTGTGTCTATAGCTATCTTTTTCTTGGTATTATGCCTGTGCTCATATTAATCTGAACTGTAACGGACCACTTTAGCAAAAAGCCAGGCCCAGTGATGTTGTCCAAGGGCATCAGGTCCTGACCCCTGACGGGTGACATCAGTCAAAGGTGTGTAGGCACCTTAACATGTTCCTGTGAGATCTCCAAACCTGGTGCTGTAGAAGCTCTTTGATGTCACATCCTGGGGTTATCCCCCCCCAAGTGGGAATCGGCTCAGTCACCAGTAGATGTCAGAATTTGAGTGCTTGGGGTATTGTTCTTAGCTGTTTATTTACATGCAGATACAGCGAGGCCTTGAGAATTGCTTTGTAACACAGAAATGTCCAGGCCTGCTTATCCATGAAGGCACATCTGAAATAATGCAGTTTAAACAGATATGGAGTGCTATAAACTCCAACACTTAAAGCTAATGTTTTTTTTTTTTTTAAAGTCAGATACTCACCTAAGGAGAGGGAGGCTCTGGGTCCCATAGCATAGAGCATTCCCTCTCCTCTCCCGGTGTCCGCTGTTGTCCTGGCTCCCCCGTAGTGGTATTCGACCTTTTCGGTCAAATACCGCTGTCTCCCGGCTGAAGGGAGGCTTCGGAATTGCTTTGGGAGCCCGAGTACTCCCAAAGACGGGCCGCTCTACACTGCGCACACACGAACGCCCTCTGGCGCACTCACGTGTGCACTGCCTGACTTCAGGAGGACTCGGCTCCCGAAGACTTCCGAAGTCCCAGTGGTTGCAAATGCGAACGGGGGAGCCAGCGCAGTATCGGGAGAGGAGAGGGAGGGTTCATTAGGACAGCGTCTTCCATCTCCTTAGGTGAGTATCTGCCTTTTGTTTTGTTTTTTTAAATATGGGGTTACATTAGCTTTAATAACAAGATTCTTGCCTTTGCCGATGATCAGAGGTAAACAAGCTTCTTTTGTTCTCTGCAGGGAAAAGAAACCATTTTACACACAGAATACTTGGGAATGCTTTCAAATGTTCTTTTATGTAACTAAGAGTAGTTACTGAAATTTTAGTTTTCAAAGTATTATTTCACTTTAAAATACAGACCTTCTTTTTTTTAAGCTGAGAGCAAATCTGTTATCAGCAGGTAATGCAGTGGTGCCGCTACTCTTGACGTTAGAGTACTGTTTAAAAGAGACCTGAAGTGAAAAAACAAAAGTGTGGTATAATGAATTGTATGTGTAGTACAGACAATGATTAGAACATTAGTAGCAAAGAAAAGACTATCATATTTTAATCTCTCTCTCTCTCTCTCTCTCTCTCCCCCATCATTCCGTCACAGTTGCAGTTTTACAACCACACTCTGGGGTTGATTCATTAAGCTGCGCTTAAAGGGAGCCTTAACTGAACGGGGGGTAACGAGTTTCACTAACTTGGGGTATTAACCAGCCCCCTGCAGCAGTCCTGTGCCCTCGGAGCCGCTCTAGAATCCTCCGGTCCCCCGCTGTCACGTAGTTTCATTTTTGATGACTCACCAGTCGGCCGGCCGCCATGCATATTATTGGACGCATTCCCTACTGCAATTAGCGCTGTTGCGTACCACAACGCATACAAAAATACGGGTTGCCGCATATCTACTCGTGCGGAATGAGGCAACGCGTATTTTTGTACGCGTTGTGGTCCGCAACAGCGCTAATTGCAGTAGGGAATGCGCCCAATAATACGCATGGCGGCCGGCCGTCTGGTGAGTCGCCAAAAACGAAACTAATTGACAGCGGGGGACCGGAGGATTCCAGAGCGGCTCCGAGGGCACAGGACTGCTGAAGGGGGCTGGTAATAGCCCCAGGTAAGTGAGACTCTTTACCCCCCGTTCAGTTAAGGTTCCCTTTAATGACACCGACGCCCGGTAAATGCAGCGCCGCACACTACTCGCGGTAGTGAGACAGTTGAGATAAGCGCTTCAAAAGACAGTGCTGTCCATTACTTTTTTGGTCACAGTGCTCAGTGAGGCTCTTTTGCATCGATAACTGTAGTTGCATAAAAGGGAACCTTAACTGAGAGTGATCTGGATGTTTCCTTTTATACAATACTAGTAGCTTGGCACCCTTGTTGGTCTATGTGGCTGCAGCAGTGGCTGAATCCCACACCTGAAACAAGCATGCAGCTAATCCAGTCTGACTTCAGTCAGAGCACCTGATCTGCATGCTTGTTCAGGGGCTGCGGCTAAAAGTATTTGAGACACAGGATCAGCAGGAGAGTCAGGCAACTGGTATTATTTGAAAAGGAAAAATTAATATCCTTCTCAGTTTAGGTTACCTTTAACTCTTCCTGTACTGGAAACTATATGAGACTCTTTTTCTTTGCTACTAATGTTCTGTTTCTTAGCTGTACTACACATACAGTTCATTATATTATAAGTTTATTTTCACTTCAGATTCCCTTTAAATGATATGCAGATTCTAGTGATGGGCAGATAAGACTTCGGGCCAGATGAGCTAACGGAAATATGGAAGACAATATTTGTTAGACGTTTGAGCAGATAATGAAGTGCATTATACATGTGACTATGAAATGTCTACGCATAGTCTATTCTCCAAGAGGGCTGCTATGTATGATGAGGTTCCCTGCAGCACGTGAATGTGCAGAAACAGGAGAAGGTCTAACTGCCTGCCTTTTACATGTTTTCGTGTATTTTACATTTTTCGTGCTAGCGGTCCTTTAGATCGTATCACTGACTCCTTACGTAGAGCTGTTTTAACAAACTATCTGTGCTGCAGGCTTATAATTACGTACATCTTCCTGTCTGCCGGCGATGTCCTCACTTGTCGTTGTTGTGTTGTTACGCAGGCGGCAGAGCTGGAAGATAATTGTTCCGTGTTGAGAAGTAAATTACAGGAGTCTGATCTGCATATCAAAACTGCTCAGGAGCAGAGCTGCCAGGAGAAGACTGTCCTGGAGGAGGTGCTACAGACACTGCGACAGCAGCGCGAGGAGGATAGTGTGAGTGACTCCATACTTGCAGCCACATGGGCTGAGATCTGTCTGGGTCTGAGAACAGCTGCTCTTATTTGGAAATATCAGTGCCAAGAGTTAGAACTCGGTTGTAAGGGTTAAAATCTAACAAGTTTTAACTACCTTATTATTTTATTATTATTATTTATTTATTTATAAAGCGCCAACATATTCCGTGGCGCTGTACAATGTAAGAAAACAAACAAGGGATACATAATGATACAGACAATGATATACATGGAAATATGAACACTGATACAAGATACAGCACTGCTGATTACAATTTGATTTAACAGGATGACTAAAATGTATAAATTTCTAACAGTGTGCAAGCAATTGAATTAATAACATTCCATGACACAAAAGGGTGAGAGCCCTGCCCTTGCGAGCTTACAATCTAAAGGAATGGGGTGGAAACAAGAGGTGGGGGAAGTATACAGTATATGTACAGGCAGTGCGTAATTAGGTTATTTAGTGGGTGCATGGCCTAAGCTAGAGAATATGCTTGTCGGAAAAGGTGGGTTTTGAGGGAGCGTTTAAAGATTTCAAAGGTGGGAGAGTGGCGGATGTGTTGTGGAAGGGCATTCCAGAGGAGGGGTGAGGCACGTGAGAAGTCTTGTACACGTGAATGTGAGGAGGTGATTGTAGAAGAGGATAGAAGAAGCTCATGTGCAGATCTGAGATTGCGGTTGGGTTGGTATCTGGAGACTAGTGAGGAGATGTACAGGGGAGAGAGATTGTGGAGAGCTTTGTAGGTTATGGTTAAGAGTTTGAACTGAATCCTCTCATTAATTGGTAGCCAGTGAAGAGCTTGACAGAGAGGGTCAGCAGAGGAAGAGCGAGAGGAGAGATGAATGAGTCGAGCAGCAGAGTTCAGTACAGAATTGAGCGGTGATAGTCGGTTAGTTGGAAGTCCACCAAGCAATATATTGCAATAGTCCAATCGAGATATAATAAGAGCATGTACTAACATTTTGGTTGTGTCATGGGAGAGAAAAGGTCGGATACGTGCTATGTTTTTCAGTTGGAAATGGCAGGAGCTGGTTAGGGAGTTAATGTGAGGAGTAAATGAGAGAGAAGAATCAAATATTACCCCCAGGCACCGTGCTTTGGGAACTGATGTTATAGACGTGTTGTTAACATTTATTGTAATATCAGGCAAAGGGGTGGACAGGGATGGTGGAAAGAGTATTAGTTCAGTTTTATTCATATTGAGTTTTAAGAAGCGAGAGGACATGAAAGAGGAGATAGCGGACAGGCAGTCGGGAACCCGTGTGAGGAGGGAGTTAAGGTCTGGGGCCGAGAGGTACAGTTGTGTATCGTCTGCATATAGGTGGTATTGGAAACCGAATGAGCTGATTAAGTTACCAAGACCGTGCATGTAGATGGAGAAGAGGAGGGGACCGAGGACAGAGCCTTGAGGTACCCCTACAGACAGAGGATGTGAAGAGGAGGCCTGATCTGAATAGGAAACAGTGAAAGACCTTCCAGACAGGTAGGAAGATATCCAGGAGAGAGAGAGGTCCTTTATTCCTATAGATGAAAGGATCTGTAGGAGTAGAGTGTGGTCGACAGTGTCGAATGCTGATGACAGATCTAGAAGGATGAGTATGGAATAATAGCCTTTGGATTTAGCTGTGAGGAGATCATTAGCTACTTTGGTGAGTGCTGTTTCTGTGGAGTGGTTTGGCCGGAAGCCAGATTGGAACTGATCGAGCAAGGAATTTGCAGATAAATACTGACTTAGTTCAGCATGGATGTGGCGTTCAAGTAATTTAGATGCAAATGGAAGAAGTGACACTGGGCGGTAGTTAGCAAGTTCGGTGGGGTCTAGAGATGGTTTTTTAAGTAGTGGTGTTACAACAGCCCTCTTGAGTGAGGATGGAAAAATTCCGGAGGAGAGGGATAGGTTAAACAGCGATGTTAGGGCAGGGATGAGGGATGTGGATAGCTGTGGAATGAGATGTGATGGGATAGGATCCAAAGAACAGGTGGTTAGATGGGATTTGGAGATAAGGGAAGAGAGCGAATGTTCAGAGAGTGGAGAGAAACTGGAAAGAGAGCAGTCAACAAGAGGAGTGGAGATGGAGTTTGATGTCTGCGTGGAAAACACACTACGGATTTTTGCAATTTTATCTGTAAAGTATGTTGCAAATTTTTCAGCTGATAAGCATGAAGAAGGAGGAGGAGGGGGTGGACGGAGAAGGGAGTTGAAAGTACTGAACAGGCGCTTTGGATTGTGCAAGTGGGAGGATATGAGGGAGGAGAAGTATGATTGTTTTGCAGAAGAGAGAGCGGTTTTAAACTTGTTCAACTCTTTTTTGTAAGTAATGAAATCCTCATTAGTATTAGTTTTTCTCCAACGGCGTTCAGCTACCCTAGAGCACCCCTTTAGCTGGTTAGTAGCTTTGGTCAGCCAGGGTTGGCGACTGACACGGTGCGGGCGGACATTGGTGAGGGGTGCGATTTCATCCATGACTTGCGTGATTGAGCAATGATAGTGTGCAGCTGCTGAGTCAGGGTCAGTGAATGGTTGTGTGAGGAGAGGTGCCAAGGCATCAGAGACAGATTGCATGTCTATGTTGCGGTAGTTCCTGCGTGTATATGAGCGTGCTTGAGGCAGGGTGGTAGGAAGAGAGGAGGAGAGAGAGAAGTTTAGTAGGTTATGATCAGAGAGCGGGAGAGGAGAATTAGTGAAATCAGTGATAGAACAGAGACGAGTGAATATGAGGTCAAGTGTATGACCATTAGAGTGAGTTGGAGCAGTGGACCACTGAGATAGGCCGTAGGAGGAAGTAAGTGACAGAAGTTTAGTGGCGGCAGAATTGTTGGTGTCAACATGAATGTTAAAGTCGCCCATAATGATGGTAGGGATATCGGAGGACAGGAACTGGAGGAGCCATGCAGAGAAGTGATCTAGGAAGAAGGAAGGAGGGCCAGGAGGGCGGTAGATTATTGCGATCTGGAGGTTAGAGGGAGAGTATAGACGGACTGCATGGACTTCAAAGGAAGGTAAAGAAAGAGAAGGAATGGGGGTGAGTGGCTTGAAGGAGCATCTATCAGAGAAAAGAATGCCCACACCACCGCCATGTTTATTCCCACTTCTAGGCGTGTGACTAAAGTGGAATCCCCCATAAGAGAGGGCGGCAGGTGAGACCGTGTCAGAAGGCGTCAGCCATGTTTCTGTGACCCCAAAGAAGGTGAAGGCGTTGGAATTGAAAAGGTCATGGATGAAAGGAAGTTTGTTGCAGACTGAGCGGGCATTCCAGAGAGCAGCAGAGATAGGTGGGGGAGGAGGGGGGAGAAGAGGAATATTAATAAGGTTGTGGCAGTTTCGGTGTGCATGTGGTTGGCTGTTAGCAGTGCGATTAGTGTGCAAGAGTGAGGAGCGAACCGGCAGAGAGGGTCCGGGGTTTGGTGAAATGTCACCTGCAGCAAGGAGTAATAGGAGGCAGAGAGAGCGAAGGATAGGGTGGGATTTAGATTTATGGGTAGTTGGAGTATGAAATGTATAGCGCGGTTGTATAAATAAGAAAGTTTCGTGGGAAGCAACCTGTGGAGATGATAAAAGAGAGGGAGAAATGTAGAGCGTGTTGCTGACAGCAGGAGGATGCAGTGAGTGTACAGATTTGAGAATAGCAGGGTAAAGCAGGCTAATCATGAAGAGCAGAGACAACATTATTGCACTAACCGTGAATCAGATTGCTAAAGTCTTGTGTCTGTTCTTTCTGGTCTCTTCTGGCTTAATTCTGGTGTAATTCGGTCGTTCTCTTTGTACTTAGAAACCGGTGTACTTTGAAATACCGGTGCATAAATCGACCAAGGTCTAATCGACTGAGAGTTGCATTTATATAGTAAGCCTGATAAGCCTATGCTTAGCAGGCCTGATTGTAGCCTGACTGATGCAGGTGAGGGAATGAGAGCTCAGCCTGTGGCAGATCACAGTAACTCAGGTAATTAAGCAGGAAGCTGCTTGATTGTCTATAGGTGTTGGGGCCAAATTAGCATGCAGCCAGAGGAGAGCAGACTAATTCATGGAATATACAAAGCCAGTCACTTAGCTATAGTAAAATGCAAAGTATTACAGAACTTCAGAATATTCACAGATTGCAGTAAAATCGATAGTTCAAATAAGCGCAGATCATATCATAAGAGTTAGATTGCGTTCACAGAAGGATTGCAGTAAAAATGGTGCAGACACAGCGGCAGCCCCAGGACCGCCTAATGCCAATTAGCGTGCAGTGCTGCCAGCTCCTACACATTAGGTAGGATTATTAACAGAAAGAAGTGCAACTCTTCATTTAGCGTTACTACAATCAACTGTTAATATCAATGGGTAATAAGCCACTGAAAGCTTGCATATATTTGTTTTAGCATTTCCCAGGTTGAAATAAACAGAACACGCAGACAAGAGAATTATCACTAAATATTAGGGCTGCACGATTTCTCGGTTTTAAACCGAAACCGCGGTTCCTGTGAAGACGATTTTGGGATCATCTGGATCCGGCGGTTTTCGGTCTTTAGTGCTTGCCCGCATGGCCATGATCCGCCTACCGCAGCCGCTGCGCCGAGCCACTGAAGCAGTGCATATTTATTGATGTTAATAAGCCGGGCAGCGGGGGGTGGAGAGTTCAGTACAGAGCGGCACACAGCTTCTCCAATCGCTAGATAGCAATGGAATGACGGAGGCAGTAGGCGGAGCTGTACGCTCTAGTACAGCTCCACCTGCCGCTGCCGTCATACCATCGGTATCCAGCGATTGGAGAAGCTGTGTGCCGCTCTGTACTGAACTCTCCACCCCCCGCTGCCCGGCTTATTAACATCAATAAATATGCACTGCTTCTGTGGCTCGGCACAGCGGCTGAGGTAAGCGGATCATGGCCAGGCGCGGGCATGGCCGCAACGGCGTACCTACCTACCTACGTACCTATACTGCGCACTTTACTAGCTGTACTGGGGCACTACCCATTCATACTGGGCACTATACTAGCTATACTGGGGTACTACCTACCCATACTGGGTACTATACTAGCTATACTGGGGCACTATACTAACTATACTGGGGCACTACCTACCCATACTGCCGGGCACTATACTATCTATACTGAGACACTATACTAGCTATACTGGGGCACTATGCTGGCTATACTGGGGTACTATACTAGCCACACTGGGGCAACTAAACTCCCTATATTGGGGCTACTATGCTAGCTATGCCGCTGCACCCCAGTCCTGCCCCCCCCCCCCCAAAACCCGCTGCGCACTACACTGTACACTAGGACAAGCTAAAACTTGTTTTGGAAAAAATCGTGAAAAAAATCGAAATCACAATTTCTGACAGAAAAATCGCAATTTCAATTTTCACCCAAAATCGTGCAGCCCTACTAAAAATAATGTATTCTTGAGATAATATACAGAGAATATACAAACATTACATATAAGAAAGTTATGATTAAGATGCCAATTACTAAGATATCTGCTAACATAATTTTATAATATCTACCAAAAATATATTGCATTAAATACATTACCAGTTCCTAGAAGCCGTTAAGTAAGAGCAGCAGTCTAGTAGTCTAAAATCTCTCTCTCGTTACCTATCTTTATAGGGTTAGAACAAAGAAAGAAATCTAACTCCTCCTGCTGATTAACATATGCGTAGGTCAGCACATCACATTCCAGAAATGCATTCCGATGATGTAATGTGCTTTTGGTTTCACTTTCTATCTTATGAGTCATTCTAGGAGACCTTGCCAACTATTAGCTACTTGCTAAAATATTTCAGCTATTAGTTACGTCATTTTCAGCGTGAGAAAAAGCGTGAGAATAAAGTGTGGGAATACATGAGAATAGTTTCACATCATTACACTCTATGCGAGATATAAAACTGGTTATACACAAACTGATTACTCATTTCAACATTAATTTTGAGACTATGATCTAGGAATAAATCAAGATATAAATTCATGATATATAAAAGGAATACAACGTTAAATATTTGACATTCCTCTTGTAGGAGATCATGCGCACGCATCTCCGCTAATAATAAAATTGCAGCAGCAATCAAATACCACCAAAAAAAAGCTCTATTTGTGAGCAGAAAAGGAGGTAAAATTAATTTGGGTGCTAAGTTGTATGACCGAGCAATAAACCTTTGAAGTGGATCTGAGATAAAGTTTTACTTGTATAATTGTTCTTTTCCTATAGTTTATAGGGCATTCCTCAAGCCAAATACTTTTTTTGTTTTGTTTTAATACTCTGATTCCCTATAAACTAAACAAGCCACGCCCACAGCTCCTTTTGTGCCTTGGCACTAGGCCTGAACGATTTATTGTTTTGATATCGAAATCGCGATCACGGAAAAGACGATTCCGTGATCGCCACAGTGGCGATTTTTGCCGATATTCTGCGGACCTGTGCCCTCCCGCTGTGCGCAGCTCTGTGTGTAAAATAGCAGTGGCTTTCACTCCCCGCGGCAGCTTATCTTTCTCTCTGCCTAGTTCCCCCTCCTCCCCTCCTACGTCATCAGCCCTGCTGCGAGAGCGGCTCAGGCTCCTCCTCCCCTCCTACGTCATCAGCCCTGCTGCGAGAGCGGCTCAGGCACCTCCTCCCCCTCCTACGTCATCAGCCCTGCTGCGAGAGCGGCTCAGGCTCTCGCTAATGTGAACAAACCTTTCCTCCACAGATTGTTTAATTCTGCAGACCACGGGGAGGGGAGAGACAACGGCTATTTAGCTAATGTCTGGCGGAGTTTTCCTCCCCCCTTATTCAACAGTTCCCATGAAAGCAGGGAGCAGAGAAGGAATTCCCTCCCCCTTCATTGCCGAGAAAAACAAACGTTTGCCTTCATTGCCGAAGTACAGGAGAAGAGAGCATGTGGATGGAGCTGCACAGCATGGGGGAGTTTGAGTAAGCAAGACTGAGTGCATGACTGTGTGTGTTTCAGTATGTGTGTATCAGTGAGTGCTGGAGAAGTTTGATTGTGTGTGTGCGCATATTAGTGTGTGCTGCAGGATGTGTGTATCAGATATGCTGCAGGATCATCTGTGTGTATCAGTGAGTGCTGCAAGATGGAGAAGTGTGTGTGTGTGTGTGTGTGTGTGTGTGTGTGTGTGTGTGTGTGTGTGATGTGTATCAGCGCAACCCCCCACGGCTTACCTTTACGCTACCTATCCCACACCTGACATTAACCGCCCCCACCGCCTCTGTGACATGGCTTTCATCCCAAGCACACACCCCAAGCATAGTAATATGTACTGTATGGGGAATCAAGGGACAGTGGCATGATAACTCCCCACCCCCTCGACTTGGGCCTCGATTCATAAAAGTGCTGTCGGTAAGGTAAACTCGAGCGGGGAAACACCGCTGTCGGTATTTCAGCCTTCAGGGTGGTAATTCATAAAAATGTTGCCTGTTGTGATATGCGTGTGGAGATATTCCGCTGTAGGCTGGCGTTATGCTGTCCTACGCATGCGGAAACAGGAGAAGCAGGCGGAATCCCTCCGTGCGGTGTTCTCTGCTGCAGCTGCTTGGGAGGTCTGTCCCATTCACTGCAATGTATTCCGCACGCTTCTCGCCACATCAGAGGTAGCGGTAATCCCCGTCCGCATACCGCTACCTCTAATCTTTATGAATTGACATTTGTTACTTTTGCTATGATAATCACCGCGCAAGGAGGTGATCTATCACTCTGCTCGCGAATGTCGGCTTTTCATGCGGAAAAAGCCTTTATGAATACACATTTTGCTGTGTGGTTGGTAAAGTGAGCCGTTTTCAGCATTTCCGCATGCGGGAATGCTTTATGAATCGAGGCCTTTGTCTAATTTTTTTTACTTTTGACCTACTGTCTATTTGTTTGGGCTTAGGATTTATCACAGCTCTGCTCCGCCTTCTTTGCGCAGACGAATAGGCACATGCTTAACCTCGATTTTGAAGAAATCGTGCGATTCAATCTTTTCTCAAAATCGTTCAGGCCTACTTGGCACTATAGCAAGGGCTTATGGGAGCTCAGTCTGGACAGGAGGAGGTTACTAGCAATTGATTTCAGAGGGGACTGAATTTACACACAGGCAAGCTGATAGCATCTCCAGCCCTCAGCCTGTGACAGTGTGACAAACAGAACATGGCTGCTGTCATTGTATCACAGGAATAAATAATCTAACTTTTGAAGCTGTTTGCAGCTAGATATGCTGTGTAAAGTATCTAAACTTTAGATAAGATATACAGACAAGTTACTTGTAATAGTTAGTTTCTCATCTCGGATCCACTTTAAAGGTATGAAGTGCCAAATTGTAAAAAATGGCCTGGTCACTAGGGCGTAAGAAAACCTCTGGTCCTCAAGTGGTGAAATATGCATGCAAGCCGGAACTATTAGCATGTCGAGGACCATCTCTGATTATATATGTTTGAGAATGTCCGGTTTAAAGCAGTAGGATCAGCCATACTATTCCAGGGAAAAAAAAACACATATATAAGTAGATAAATACTTGATCTACTTACATAACACATGTATTATACTGTCCACGTTTTGATTTCAGTGAATGTTATATAGTAAATGACGAGAATTCTGTTCCTGGTGGGGGCCATGTCTTTTGCCCACAGTAAAGGCTAACTCATGATGTCATTTCTGCCCTTTACTTTTTTTCTTGTCTCCTCCAATCGCTGAGTCACCTCAGCCTTGCTTGTAAACACAAGTGAGTAGGGGATCAGGTTTCAGATAAGCAGCAGACAGGGAAATAAAGGGAAGAGGAGGAATATATTATAGATAAAAAGAACCCCCAGCATGCAATTCTTTGGCACCGACTACTAAAGAGCCAGTGCTCCTTAAGTATGTGATAACTCCAAATCATAACAGCAGAAAACGTTTTGAAAGTTTTGAATGCAGGATTAGCATCTTTATCACTTAATACACTCAGACCAGTTGATGTTGAAATTTGATTTTTATGGTGACGATACCGCTTTAATGAAGGACTGATCTGTGTTCAGGCCCGTCTCCTGGCTGCCACATCCGAGGCCACAGAGCTGAAGGGAAGAGTTGCAGCTCTGCAGAATGACCTGGAATCCCATGCCGGGAAATATAAGGAAGAGCGTGACCTGCTGCTTGTCCAGGCGGAGTCCCACCACAAGGTCCTCCTGGAGGACATCCTGAAACAGGTGATCTCATAACCATGAACTGTAAAACTGATCCTACTGTGATACCTTAAGGGTGTCTGGTCACACAAAAACTACCATATGTACTCTGGTATAGGCTGGACACCCCCTGCACTTAAAAAAAGTGTGACCCGCTTAAAAGCCTCTAATTATAAATAAATAAACTTCAATAAATACAAAACACTGATATCAATCATACATAGAAAAACCACATTCAGTAGTGCAAAGGTTACAGAATGCAATATTAAGTGGTAATGGAAAAGTGCTATTGCTATAGATATGATGCTGGCAGGTAGCTTATATATGCAAGAAAAGTGTATATATTCAAAATAAAGCCAGGGTCCTGCGCTGGGCTGAATGAACAGCGCCATCTAGTGCTACCTAGGCACAGCTGCTGCACAAAACGAGTAAAGGATGCAAAGAGGCTGCAGAGAACAGGATGTAAATTCTGCAGGAAGTGAAGCCTCTGTCTACCCTGTGGGTATGGCAACACCTGACAGTAAGCGCAACCAATATCCATTATCAAAAAAAAAAAAGGACCAGGAGTGGATCAGGAGCAAGGAGGGAATCCGCAATAAGCCAGGCTGGACAGGTCCACCAGTTCCGCAGGCGTCGCCCAACTTTGTAAAGACCGATACCCAGAGACCAATACCGTAACTCTGGGTATCGGTCTTGACAAACCGGGGTTACGTCCTCGGAACCAGTGGACCTGTCTACCCTGGCTTATTGCTGATTTACTCCTGATCCACTCCTGGTCCCAATCTCATACCTGGGTGATGTATACATGCACTTTTATTACACATTTATGCTACCTACCAGCATTATATCTATAGCAATAGCACTTTATATTGCAGTTCGCTACCTTTGCACTATGTGATTTTTCTATGTATGATTGACACCAGTACAGGGTGGGCCATTTATATGGATACACCATTTTATGTGAATGGTGACGTTAACAAACAAAACCACCGCTATTGGTCTGACACTAACCCACATTGGATAGATTCCTCCAAGACTGCTGGAAGAAAACAATTGATGGTATGGTGGTATATGGGCTGTATCCATAGATAAGGTGTATCCATATAAATGGCCCACCCTGTATTTTGTATTTAATGACGTCTATTTATAGCGCAGTTTGCACTTTTTATATTGCTCTTTGCACTTCAGTCTAACACAGAGTCTAATTGGACTGTGCAGGTTACATAAATTGATACACCGCCTACTCATACAATTCAATTGATCTATTGCTATTTATTGGCTTATATTTGGATCGGTGATTGAGGTTGTTTTTAATTATGTAGTATTTATATGCAGTGTTCTCACCAGAATTTTTTTCCAGCCGGGTGGCATGAAAAAGTAGGTGGGGCGAGATGAGAGAATGCAGGGTTGGTGCTTCTCTGCACAACTCTGCTTACAGCAGAGGGAGGAGGTGAGCCGGTGACAGCTGGGTGCTCACCAACACTAGCCGGGTGGAGCAGCCGCCTAAAAGAGCCTGGCGAGAACACTGCATATGGATTGCAATTTTGGATATAATAAAATGTTAATTATTCTTGAATCCAGAATAGTGCTATTTTGTGGGTAATCCCCCTTTTTTGCTTGAACGGTTTCCTCTGCATGCCCCTAGCACACTCCACTCTTAAGAATGCGGTGCACTTTTAAGTAATAAAAATGCGTCGGCCGCGCTACATACAGCAGCGATCTCCAGGTCTAAAAATGATATAGACATCAAACAATAATCTCATGGGTAGAAACGAGCCGCTCAGCACTAGGAAATGCCTGAAGGCTTGTCTGCTAAACAGGTTTTGTTTCCCAGTGGAGGAAACATGACTGATATCTCTGCTTACCTGCAGCATAAAGAAGAGACGGACGGTTATCAGCGGAAGCTGGCGGCAGTAGAAGCTCACCTCACAGAGCTCCGCCAGGAGATGGACAGCCTCAGAGCCACCAACACGGAGGTGACATCATCCCTGTGTCAGGCTCAAGAGCAGCTGCATGAACTGAAGGTACGTCTAGCAACTGATTTTATCTATAGCGTACTATTTATCCTCCAGGTGAGCTTGTTACTTTTTTTCTGACTATAAGGGTTAGGAATACATTTAGCACCCCCTTTTTTTGTTTGTTTGATAATTGATATTGGTTGCGCTTACTGTCAGGTGTTGCCATACCCACAGGGTAGACAGAGGCTTCACTTCCTGCAGAATTTACATCCTGTTCTCTGCAGCCTCTTTGCATCTCTTACTAGTTTTGTTTTGCGCAGCAGCTATGCCTAGGAGGCACTAGATGGCGCTGTTCATTCAGCCCAGCGCAGGACCCCGGCTTTATTTTGAAATACATTTTTTCTTTCTTTTTGACTTTAGGTTCGTTTGGATCACATGACAAAGGAAAAAGAGACCGTCCGTGGTAAGCTGAGTTTCTGGGTGAGCTCATGTAAACAGATGGAACATGAGAAGGAGGAGCTGAAGACCCTCATCGCCCAGCAAGAAGAGACAATGAAGAACATGACCCACAAACAAGAACGTATGTTGACACTTATTGATAACAATCGTAATATACCAAAAATTCCCTGTGTAAAGATTTGCACCAGTTAATGTGCGTTCCTTTGAGAAGTAAAAAAAAAAGAAGATTGATTGAGAAATGATTGATACCGTGTAATTCCTTCATGTTGTTTGATCTTTGGTGAGCCTGCAGGGCAGCATCTTTACTACTGCCAGGCATGGAAAAAAATTTCCTCCCAACTCCAGATGGCAATCAGATAAAATCCCTGGATCAACACGACCGGGAATTACCTAGTAATTGTAGCCATGGATGTGTTTCAACGCAAGGAAAGCATCTAAGCCCCCTTTAAAGGGACTCCGAGCTCAGAAAAAAAAAGGAAAGTTGTACTCACCAGGGGCTTTCTCCAGCCCAATGCTGGTCGGGAGGTCCCACGCCGGCGTCCTGGCTCCTCTCCTTCTCTCCGCTCCGGAATGGCTGGCAGGCCGCAGCCCGGGCGACACTCTCCCGAGTGTCGGGCTGCTTCTTCCGCATATGACGCGGATTACGTCACGCCGGCCGCCTCGCGTCATCACGGCGGCCGGCGTGAAAGTACTGCGCATGCGCGAACAAAGCGCGCATGCGCAGTACTTTCACGCCGGCCGCCGTGATGACGCGAGGCGGCCGGCGTGTGACGTAATCCGCGTCATATGCGGAAGAAGCAGCCCGACACTCGGGAGAGTGTCGCCCGGGCTGCGGCCTGCCAGCCATTCCGGAGCGGGGAGAAGGAGAGGAGCCAGGACGCCGGCATGGGACCTCCCGAGCAGCACTGGGCTGGAGAAAGCCCCTGGTGAGTACAACTTTCCTTTTTTTTTCTGAGCTCGGAGTCCCTTTAAATGCAGATATAGAATTTGCCATAACTACTTCCTGTGGCAATGCATTCCACATCTTAATCACTCTTACTGTAAAGAACTCTTTCAGTGTTCTCCCCAGGCTCTTTTAGCCGGGTGCTCCACCCGGCTAGTTTTGGTGAGCACCCGGCTGTCATCTGCTCACCTCCTCCTATACTGTAAGCAGAGTTGCGCACAGAAGTGTCAGCCCTGCATTTTCTCATCACGTCCCACCCGGCTATTTTTTCATGCCACCCGGCTGGAAAAAAAATCCTGGGGAGAACGCTGCCTTTCCTAAATAGATAGCTAAAACGTTTTGCAGGAAATTAAACCTGGAATCTTCTCTCAAAAGTATTAAGATCAAATGTATTTCATTAGTTTTAGTTATATAGTTGTTCCTTTAACCACATCACATCCAGACCTTGTTTCCCCCTTATGGACCAGAGCAGTTTTGACATTTTAGCTATGTCCCTATAATCAGCAATAACTTTATCCATACTTAAAGGGACACTGTAGGGGGTCGGGGGAAAATGAGTTGAACTTACCCGGGGCTTCTAATGGTCCCCCGCAGACATCCTGTGCTGTGCAGCCGCTCACCGATGCTCCGGCCCCGCCTCCTGTTCACTTCTGGAATTTCAGACTATAAAGTCTGAAAACCACTGCACCTGCATTGCTGTGTCCTCACTCCCGCTGATGTCACCAGAAGTGTACTGCGCAGGCCCAGTATGGTCTGTGTCTGCGCAGTACGCTCCTGGTGACGTCAGCGGTAGCGAGGACACGGCAACGCAGGCGCAGTGGTTTTCAGACTATATAGTCTGAAATTCCAGAAGTGAACGGGAGGCGGGGCCGGAGCATTGGGAAGTGGCTGCGTGGGCACAGGATGTCTGTGGGGGACCATTAGAAGCCCCGGGTAAGTTCAACTCATTTTCCCCCTACAGTAACCCTTTATGACATCTAAATGAAATGTATATCTTTTTTTTTTTTTCCCCAAGACAAACTAGGCTTTCATTGTATGCCAATTTTTTGTTTTCTATGCATTTTAATAGGAAATGGAGGGGAAAAAAAGAAAAAAAACCACATTATTTCTCAGTTTTACCAATTCCAGTTTAAAAATAAAAAGCAACACATTTTGTTTGGCTATTTCTACTGTTTATCACAAAAGTTAGATTATGTTCCTGACAGTGTGTATTTTTCAGTATGAACTGAAAAAATAAAAGTAATTTTAAAGCGGTATAAAACTCTGACATAATATTCAATAAAAACAAGTTTTCCTACTTTTTATATGCCATACGGTTAGCATATTTGCTTTTGTGCATAAGTATTATTATTCATTTAGAAATTATACGTTCCTAAAGTACATTTATTTTACTCTGAGAGCTGACTTTGCATTTTATTTATAACTGCTTTATTCATCCTCTAACTTAATCAGAAAGCATCAGAAAGCATTTCTGCTTGTCTGACTTTGTTCAGGGGACCTGACAGTGTGAGAGAAGGCTTTGTTTACATTTCTCACTTGATACAATTAAATACAAGATAATATGTAAAGTTCGGAAGCGGCCAGCTCTGCAGACAGGGAAGCTTCTAAAGCTTGTGTTAACCCTTTAAATGCAGTACTAGTAAAAAAAAAAAATGCTGGTTGTATATAATATGATGTAAATAATCTATTAGAGCAAAGTAGAAATGCTGGGTTTCATTCCGCTTTAATGGTAAAAATCAATCTTATTGGCTCAGGGAACATGTGTTCGCTTAACCCATTAGTGCTGCATCAGATGGGCTTCAGCTGCACGACGTATATCTACGTCTTCGTGGCTTAGATGAAGTCACAGAGGACGTAGATATAATATAGTGGTGGAAAAAGTGGTTTAAAATCTCCCCTTTTTTTCAATTCAGATGAAGGAGATGATGACAGTGCAGAAGATTTGCTGTCAGAGATTGCGGAGCTGAAGCAGATCCTGGAGGAGAAGTCTCAGGAGGCAGATGATAGTGTTGAGAAATACTGTAACCTGATGATCAAGACTCACAAGCTGGAGGACAGCAATGACTGCTTGATGAAGCAAGTGGACATGCTGAGCTCCAAGCTGAGGGAGTATGAGCAGAATAAAGAGGCGGAGTCTGTACCTCCTGCAGCACCACAGCAGCCATTGGCCAAGCCCGAGAAGAGACGACGGAGCAGCAGAAGGTCCACCCAGGGACCTGCAAAACAAGCCAATAAGAGGCAGAGAGAGAGCGATAATACAGGAAGTGCGCCCGCAACGCCACAGGGGGTGACCAAGAAGGTCAGGAAAGCACCAAGTACGATGGAAGTGGAGGAACCGTACGAACCAGATGGGCTTCCAGAAGTTGTGAAAAAAGGTGTGTGGAGTGTCAATAAATATGTAACTGCGCGGCAAGACATTTTGTAAATGTGTTTAAAATGTCTCCATAAACTGATAAATGCAGTAAAAATGTATTGCTAATGTTATGTCTGAACCTGGATATACTGCCCTGCCCTCCAACTCCGCCTCTATATGTCTTCCCAGCCACTTTCTGCTCTGCTACTGCTGCCCTACTCCACTCTGCTCCTGCTAACAATCCACCTCCATATGTCTCTCCTGCCACTTCCTGCTCTACTACTGCTACCCTGCTACTCTCTGCTCCTGCTAAACACTTCAACTCCACCTTCATGTCTTCCCAGTCACTTCCTGCTCTGCCTGCTGCCATGCTCCACCCTACTCTTGCTAAACACTCCAACTCTGCCTCTGTATGTCTTCCCAGCCACTTCCTGCTCTGCTACTGCTTCCCTGCTCCACTCTGCTCCTGCTAAACACTCCAACTCCACCTTCATATGTCTTCCCAGTCACTTCCTGCTCTGCCTGCTGCCATGCTCCACCCTACTCTTGCTAAACACTCCAACTCCGCCTCTGTATGTCTTCCCAGCCACTTCCTGCTCTGCTCCTGCTAACACTCCAACTCCACCTTCATATGTCTTCCCAGCCACTTCCTGCTTTGCTCCTGCTAAACACCCCAACTTTACCTTCACATGTCTTCTCAGACACTCCCTGCTCTGCTACTGCTGCCCTGCTCCCACTAAACTCTCCAACTCCACCTCTGTATGTCTTCCCAGCCACTTCTTGCTCTGCTACTGCTGCCCTTCTGCAGATAATCACTCCCACTCCACCTTCATGTGTCTCCCCAACTACTTGCTGCTCTACTTCTGCTGCCCTGCTCCACTCTGCTCCTGCTAATCACTCGAACGCCACCTTGATGTGTCTCCCCAACTACTCTACCTTATGTGCCTTCCCAGCCTATTCTTGCTCTGCTACTGCTGCCCTGCACCACTCTTTCCTACTAAACACCCCAACTCCCCCTTCTTAGGTCCTCCCAGCCTCTTCCTGCTCTCTTGCTGTTACGTCGCCTGGATCTACAGACCCATAGACGGTAGTAGGTTACTTGCTCTTCAAGTTTCACAGAGTATCCTAATAGAGGAATACATGGAGAGCTTCAGCAAGCCTCATCTGGTCTCCTTACACACCCCTCCGCTTACACTCTTCTTACCCGGCAAGCTTTTCTTATGTCTTCTAGGCTTTTCTGACATCCCCTCAGGGAAGCAGAGCCCCTTTGTGTTGAGAAGAGCAGCCGTGCCGCTGCGGCAGAGTCCCCGTCTGGCATCACAGACCAATTCTCCATCTCCTCATGCTACACAAAATGAAAATCAGATGAACCTGGCTCACTTCTCCAGCCCAGCAGCAGGGGGCAGCAAACTACAGAAGGTGAGTCTATGCTCAGTGCTTCCTGTGGTAATACAGAGAGAATCTCAGTACATAGGAGTCTTTTACTATGGTGTATTTACTCTCATCACAATGTGCTTGGCCAGGCTTAGTGTGTGCTTTATGTCTACCATTTAACATATTTTTTTTGGCATATATGACGCACCAAATAACACACCACGAGGGGTTTGCTGATTACAAAACCTGTATTCAATAAGCACACAAATTGCATTACAATACCCTCAAACCCTTGATTCTTTTTCTCTTTTATAGTCAATAATGTACTCCTATCTGTTTTTAACCCTCTAATATAAGCCCTACTGATCATTCTAGAGGAGTAACCTCTTTCCTTTAAACGAGCTCTCAATTTCTTTGACTCTTCTTTATATAGATCAATTGTAGCACAATTGCGTCTGGTTCTCAGAAATCCCCCAATAGGACTGCTCTTATCTGACAGTTCATATGATGGCTCTCAGCGTGTAAAAGGGTATTCCCTGCACTTTGCTTTCTATATGTACTCGTTACTAGGCAATTTTCCTGTCTTTGTAGTTTTAAGTCCAAAAAAGTCACTTCTCTTTCATCATGACTATAAGTTACATAGATATTCCTTTTATTTAACTGATCTACAAAAAGTTGTAGACTTGTTTCATCGCCCTTCCAGACTACTAATATGTCGTCTATAAAGCGTGGCCAGAGGGCGACATGCTCCTCGAACCCACGCGCGCAATACACCTCCTCCAACTCCCACTTTCCCAGGTGCAGGCACGCGTTGGCCGGGGAGCATGCCACCCCCATGGCCACGCCCCTCAACTGTTGATAGTACTGGCCATTGAACTCAAAAAAGTTCTTCATTAACACCAATTTCATTAAATCAAGAACACATTCATTATGTGCTTCCTCATCCCTTCCATAGAACCTTTCCAAGAAAAAATGTAATGCATCCAAGCCTATATCATGTGGGATTGAGGTGAACAACGATTCAACATCTAAAGTCACTAGAATACATTTTTCAGGCAAATTTACATTTTCAATTTTCTTTAACACGTCCATTGTGTCACGTACGTAGGAGGGTAGAGCCATCATTATCGGTTTGATTTTCTCATCCACAAATTGTGCTATCCTCTCAATTGGGCCTCCATTTGCTGAGATAATTGGCCTCCCCGGGGGATTATCTATGTCTTTATTAGTTTTGGGGATAATATAAAAGGTTGGTATATTAAATTCTTTCACCTCCATATAACGGAATTCCCTTTCCAATAAAATTCCCTCAATTAATCCCCATGACAATTTTCTGTTTATTTCCTCTTTTAAATCTTGAAAAGGATTCCCCCTCACTTTTCTATAACATGCTTATAACACGCATTTGAACTATGGCCAAAGGAAATTCAAAAACCAGCGCTGGTACATGCATATAAGTCCTGCAGGTTAAAAAGGATCCTGACTGGGTTTCTGGGAGGGGGAAGCTCATTTTTGGGGTATGTGCAATTCCATGGGAGGTTTGAGGGTATTGTAATGCAATTTGTGTGCTTATTGAATACAGGTTTTGTAATCAGCAAACCCCTCGTGGTGTGTTATTTAGTTAATCATTAACTGTGCTATGCGTGGAAAGTTTCAGAAGTAGTAGGATATATGACGCACCAGACTATAAGATGCACCCAGGTTTAGAGGGCAAAAAACAAGGAAGAAAATCTATACTAAACCTGGTGCACCCATGTTCCAGGAGTGTCTTACAGATGTGCTCTCCTTGGTCCCCGAGTTTGCCCTCCTGTGTCCGCTTCTGTCCTCCTTGGCCCCCAGGTCCTCCTTTGTCCCTTTCTGGCCCTCTGTGTTGTCCTCCAGTCCCCGTGTCCCCTTCTGCTCCAGTGTCGTCCTCCGCCCCCCAACCCCCCCCCCCCCCCCAATCTCCTCCACTCCCCATGTGTAAGTACAGTTAGTGGCAGCGTGGCTATATTAATCTACACTTCCAGCGGTGATTAGACCTCTCCTGCACGGCTTCCCCTAGTCGCGGCTTCTGCTGAAACGCTGCAGATTTATTGCAAGATTGGTATCGGTTGAAACAAAGAAATGTTGTTTTACTTTAACCACTTTGCATCCAGACCTTGTTTCCCACTTATGGACCAGAGCAGTTTTTACATTTTAGCTATGTCCCTATTTAATCAGCAATAATGTTATCCCTACTTATGACACCTAAATGAAATATATATTTTTTTTCAGGGCAAACTAGACTTTCATTGTATGGCATTTTTTTTCCCTCGAACAATTTTGTTTTCTATGCATTTTAATGGGAAAAAGAGGGGGAAAAATAGAAAAAACATATTATTTCTCAGTTTTATCAATTCCAGTGTAAAAATAAAAAGGGCTACTGTAGATAAGAAACACACATTTTTTTTGTTGGGGGGAGGGGGTGTATTTCTACCATTTGTCACAAAATTTAGATTATGTTCCTGTCACAATTTATGGTGTAGATATTGGATTTTGAAATAATGTTACAGGGTGCATTTTTCACTACGAACTGAGAAAATGAAAGTATTTTTAATGGTAAAAATCAATCTTATTGGTTCAGGGAACATACATTCCCTTTCACCAATTAGTGCTGCATCAGATAGTGCCGGAGGTTTTGCACAGGAGCAAGCCCAATCATGCACAGCACTGCTTCTGCTACAAGACTTATATCTACGTCCTCATAGCTTAGATGAAGTCACAGAGGACGTAGATATACTGCAGTGGTGGAAAAAGTGGTTAAAGGTTATTATAGTATTGGGTACTTATCCGTTAGCTGGGCGCATCCTCTAGGTGGCGACAAAACTCCACCAGAGTTACATCTTTCCGTACTATCCATGTCGGCCTGGAGGGGGAATAGTAATTAGCGCCACCTGCCGGATGCGCCCGGCTAACGGATAAGTACCTAGTATTGCTTATCTTTTAGCGCAGAGAGGAAGTACTGAGTTCAGGTCCACTTTAAAGTGTACCTGAGATGGGGCCACTTACAAAATGTATAATACCCCAGGGCTTCCTCCAGCCCACTCCGGATTGATCACTCCCTCTTCATCCTCAGTCGCCTTCTCCTTTGACCCACAACTGGCCCTGGAAAATTTGCCAGTCGGCACAGTCTGGCCAGGCATGCGCCCTCGACTCACTCTGTCGCTGGGAGCGTTCTGCGCCTGCACAGTAGTACTGCGCAAAACACACTCGCCGACGGGACAGCGCGGCCAGGTCATGCATATGCTGTTGGACCCGGACCGGAGGACTTTTCGGGGCCAACTGCGGAAGAACGGGCAGTCAGAAGAGGACGGGGTGATATTGATCAGGCCAGAGGGGGCTGGAGGAAGCCACAGGTATGTTTTGTCTTTATAATCCCATCTTGGGTTCCCTTTAAAGAGAAACTCTGACCAAGAATTGAACTTTATCCCAATCAGTAGCTGATGCCCCCTTTTACATGAGAAATCTATTCCTTTTCACAAACAGACCATCAGGGGGCTCTGTATGGCTGATATTGTGGTGAAACCCTTCCCACAAGAAACTCTGAGGACCATGGTACTCCTGGCAGTTTCCTGTCTGGGAACCTTGCTGCATTGTGGGAAATAGCTGTTGACAGCTGTTTCCAACTGCCAAAACGGCAAGCAGCAGCTACATCACCTGCCAACAGTAACAATGTCACCATGTAATAAATGTCAGAATATAAATCGGGGATTTATTTATACATAATTATTGTAAAAATGAAGCACTTTTTTTATTACATTATTTTCACTGGAGTTCCTCTAAGTACTCTTCAAAAGACATCTGAGTTCCGCAGAACTGTTGTTCTAACCTTCTTGCAAAATGAACTTTTATTTGTCTGTTCAGCTGTTTGGCTTTCAAGGCTTTAGTTACTTTTTAATGAGCCTAGATGGAGGTTCTTTATTGTATCAGCGGAAAATCTCCTGTGCATTGTTATTCCTGCAGCGCTTTAGTGTCAGGCCGGGGGTCTTAGATTTACAGGTCAGCAAAGTGCTAGCTAAGCATTGAGTAGCCCTCTTCAGAGCCGTGAACCGCCCAGTGTGACAGCCTTGAGTTGCTCGTTAGCGGACATGGAGTGCGGTTTCCCTGACTGCTGACCCGGCGCTCAGTGCTGCTGATCCAGCAAAGCATCTGTCCGCACCACTCCACAGGGATGGGGGTCTGAGACAGACAGCCATCAACTGCACATATATTGTCATAAGGTGTGGAAGCCATCAGCTACATGTACACATTAATGGTCAAACGTTAGTGGAGCTGAACTCTTGCACAGGTCAGAAGTAAAACATAGAAAGGCTAAAAGCTCTAAATACATACAGGATGCATTTCTCTAATTCCCCCCCCCCCCCCCCACCCTCATCTGTGACCAGGCACAAGTTGTAATTTCATCTCTCAGCTGTGACACCTGGCTGCCTCGGCAGAGCAGCTAATTGGTAAACACAAGATGTTAAAGGGAACCTTAAAGGACTGAAGTGAGAGGGATATGGAGGCTGTCATATTTATTTCCTTTTAAGCAATACCAGTTGCCTGGCTCATCCTCTGTCTCTAATACTATTAGCCATAGCCCCTGAACCAGCATGCAGCAGATCAGGTGTTTCTGACATTGTCAGATCTGACAAGATTATCTGCATGCTTGTTTCTGGTGTGAGGCTTGGTGTACAGAGGTGCCAGAGTGGAATAAAAACCTTTAAAAACTGTGTAAAAGAGGAGGATGTTCAGGTGGACTTACCTCCCTCGAAAATATAGAACTCAATTGAGTCACAATATATCAATACAAAAATGTTTATTGAACTCCACTTGGCACTAAGTGGAGTTCAATAAACATTTTTGTATTGATACATTGTGACTCAATTGAATTTTATATTTTTGAGGGAGGTAAGTCCACCTGAACATCCTCCTCTTTTAGACGTTTTTTAAACGTTTTTATTCTACTCTGGCGCCTCTGTACACCAAGCCTTGCTGAAATCTTGAGTCCACCCTCGGTGGAGGGGTGCTACCCCGTTTCCTATCTACAGAGAGCGACATCTTAAAAACCTGAGTGGGGTCAGGTTCTAATACTCCCCACCTGCACTTGAAGTGGTTGCCTATGGGTAACCCATGTTTGTGAGTATATCTAAAATATTTTGCTTTTAACCACAACCAACTTAACAATACTACACCATATTGGGCTCTCGATTTCTTTGTTTTTCCAAGCTTGTTTCTGGTGTGGTTCAGACACTACTGCAGCCAAATAGATCAGCAGGACTGCCAGGCAACTGGTATTATTTAAAAGGAAATAAATATGGCAGCCTTTATATGCTTCTCACTTCAGTTGTCCTTTAACTGAGAGGGATATGGATTTTTCCTTTTAAACAATACCAGTTGCCTGGCTGTCCTGCTGATCTCTTTGGCTGCAATAGTGTCTGAATCACAGACCTGAAACAAGCATGCAGCTAATCCAGTCTGACGTCAGTCAGAGCACCTAATCTGCATGCTTGTTCAGGGGCTGTAGCTAAAAGTATTAGAGACACAGGATCAGCAGGAGAGTCAGGCAACTGGTATTATTTGAAAAGGAAAAATCCATATCCTTCTCAGTTTAGGTTTCCTTTAATATGTCTGCTTGCATGAAAGCAGGGAGTAGACACACTGAAGATTTATTGCAGGATTTGTATCAGCTGCAACAAAGAAATGTTTTTATTTACATGTTGTTATGCTGTTGCTTATCTTTTAGAGCAGAGAGGAAGTGCTGAGTTCAGGTCCGCCTTAAGCTTGGTACACACCTCCAGTTTTGATTGGGAAATGTTTCTACTTGCAGGTAGTATGAGGGCCGACTGATTTTGAATAGTATGAACAGATGCTGTAGGTAAAATCTCATACTACATGGAGTTGGTAAAATTGGTCAGTGATTTACCTTTCAAAATGGATGTGTTGCACTAGGCTTAAAGCGGATCTGAACTCAACTTACCCTCTGCTCTGAAAGACAAGCAACAGCATAACCACCTTTAAAGAAAAACATTTGTTACAGCTTATACAAATCCTGCAATAAATCTGCAGTGTGTCTACTTCCTGCTTTCATGGAAACAGACATAACATCCTGTGTTTGCAAATTAGCTGCTCTGCTGTGTCAGCCAGCTGACACAGCTGAGAGATCAAATTACATGTAATCATTCACAGATGAGGGGGAATTAGACAGGCTAAACTCTCTAAATACATACAGGGTAGATTTCTCTGTTTTCCTTCTGTCCTGTGCAAGAGTTCAGGTCCACTTTGAAAGTCATTTTTATTGATAAGGTGTGAAAATATAACCTAGAAGAAAAAGTGAATTAAATAAGGTGCCCAATATAAGGACTTTTCTAATTTTGTTGAGTCATTTGCTATCACAGTAAAGCAACACTCTCTTTGCAACAAAAATATTACCAGGCGGAGCATAAAAAAGCACTGAAACATTATTTGTACTATTTTATGGTTTAAAAAAAAAATGTCTTTCTCTAAAGCTATTGACAAATGTAATATGTAGCTTTCATCCAAGTTTGTCATATGCAGTTTTTTTTTTACAATATTATCTGTGTGATCAGGTTAGGTTTGTGACAGATGTACCTTGCAGGTAACCACACTAACTGATCTATCATCCTTGCAGGGTAAAACTGAAATGGGACCCGACTCCAAGCCAACAGAAGTTCAGTCGCCTCTTTCAACCAACAAGATGATGAACAGGCGGCGTTCAGAAGCCAGCGCCCCCAACAGGATGGACATGGCGGTGTTGCACGATGATTCTGAGGAGGAGGGGACATGTCAAGTCCAATGATCACATCCTCAGACTTTCACAATACTTTTTATGTTTTATTGCGTTATTATTCTTTTTTCCAGAGGAGCAAATCAGTATGAATATACCCTTTGCTCCACTAACACCCAGAACCAGAAGTCATGTGACCCCTCTAGTCCTGTGAAGGGTGGTTTCCTCCCACTGGAAGTGGGGGTGAAGAACTCACAGACTCCATGCTAGTGTCCTGGCCAGTATATGATGCTGAAGCTCTAATGCTCCAAACTAAGAGTGCCAGCCACTGTACCACCCGACATTGCATTCCAAGTGCTTCATGGGAATGTGTAAAATGTCTACTCTTAGCTGGTACTATGGTAACTGCAGGACAAAGCTGAGTGTTGCCACGTGACTGCTGAGAGGAAATGGTGACATTAATAATGCAGGACACAAACAACAATTGCATAACTTCTGCGTGATCAGGAAGGAGAGCGAAATGGGTTCATTTTAATATACTGTTTTTATAATATCTCGAGGTGCGAGTGATATGGAGGCTGCCATATTTATGTCCTTTTAAGCAATACCAGTTGCCTGGCTGCCCACTTTCAGCCATAGACCCTGAACAAGCATGCAGCAGATCAGGTGTTTCTGACGATCTTGTCAGATCTGACAACATTAGTTGCATGCTTGTTTTTGGTGTGATTCAGACACTACTGCAGGCAAACAGATCAGCAGGGCTGCCAGGTAACTGGTATTATTTTGAATGGAAATAAATATGGCAGCCTCCATATCACTCTCACCTCGGGTTCCCTTTAACATTTTAGTTGTGTTCTGACTGAGTGAGAAAAGGTTTTATGTTTTTAGTTGGAGGTGACAGGAGTTGGTTAGGGAGTGAATGTGAGGAGTCAAAGAGGAGTCAAATATTACCCCTAAGCACCATGCTTTGGGAATTGAAGTTATAGGGGTGTTATTAAAGTGACGCTGAAGTGAAAAAAAACTAAGAATGTAATGAATTTTATGTGTAGTATAGATAAAAGAACATTAGTAGCAAAGAAAAGTCTCATTTTTATTTTCAGTTATATAGCTTTTTTCTTTTTAACATTGCATCATTCTGTCATATTTGCAGTTTACGAACTATACTCTGTATTTTAAACTATGAAATAGAGCAAAGCTAATGGCCCTTTGAACTCCCCTGCAGTAAAACCTTATCTGAAGCTGTCTTTCCCTGTTTCTTTGATGTATAAATGCTTTAGAAAATAGGACGGTCTCTGGTCCAAGTTGGGTCTGAGAGCTCAGAGAAGCTCTTCTGCATAGATAACAAAATTTTTTTTTAACTCTTCCTGTACTGGAAACGATATGAGACGATTTTGCTACTAATCTTCTACTTAGCTGTATTTTATAATTCATTACATCATAAGTTTTTCAATTCAGATTCCCTTTAAAGTTCATTGTTATATCAGGCAGAAAAGCGGACAGAGACGGTGGAAAAATGATTCGTTCTGAGAAAAGACATAGCAGACTAACAGGAACATGTGTTAGGAGGGAGTTAAGGTCGTGGCCGAGAGGTATAGTTGTGTATCGTCCGCATATAAGTTGTATTGAAACCCAAATGAGTTGATTAGGTTGCCAAGACCATGCATGCACATGGAAAAGAGGGGGGGGGGGAGGACAGAGTCTTGAGGAACCCCCACAGACAGATAAAGGATGGGGAGATGAGATCTGATCTGAATAGGAGGCTGTGAAAGACCATCCATAGAGAGAGGAAGATATCCTGGAGAGAGCGAGGCCCTTTATACCTATAAATGAAAAAAATCTGTAGGGGTAAGTTGTGATCAACAGTATCAAACGCTAATGACAGATCAAGAAGGATGAGTATGGAATAATGGCCTTCAGATTTGGCAATAAGATCACTGGCCACTTTAATATGAGCTGTTCCTGTGGAGTGGTTAAAGTGAAAGCCATACGGGAACTGATCAAGCAGGGAGTTAGTGGCTGGATAATGGGTTAGTTCAGCATGTATATGGCATTCAAGTAATTTGGATGCAAATGGGAGAAGTGACACAGAGCGGTAGTTAGTGAGTTAGATGGGATCTAGAGATGTTTTTTTAAGTAGTGGTGTCACAACAGCCTTTTTGAGTGAGGATGGAAAGATGCCAGTGGAGATGAACATGTTGAATAGCGATGTTAGTAGAAGGATGAGGATAGCTGCAGAATCAGATGGGAGGGAATAGGATCCAAAGAACGCATGGTAAGATGAGATTTAGAGAGGAGAAGGAACGATCAGAGAGAGAGAGAGAGAAAGCAGATAGAGAACAGACCAAAGTGAGCTGTGGATGGAATTAGATGGCTGTATGGAAAAACCACCATGGGTTTGGTCAATTTTCCTCATAGTTATAATTTAGAAAAGCATATTCTATCGTTAGCATTTTATCATTTGGGGAACACTTTCTTGATGAATATTCTTTCAGGGCCCGTTTCCACTATAGCGAATCCGCATGCGGGCACTGCACGCGGATTCGCATAGGTAATGTAAGTGGATGGGGCTGTTTCTACTTGTGCGGCTGCGGCAGCGTTTTTTGGTGCGGCAGAAATCTGCACGGCAGGGCCGTCAGATTTCGCCTGCAGAAGGAATGTGCGCGAATCGCCGCTAATGTAACTAATAGGGAAATCGCATGCGGGGTGACCATGCGTTTTTTGACGCGAAATCGCATGCGATTTCGCATAGGTATTAATGTTATTTCACTCAGGCAGTGACATGGTTAAAATCGCATACAGCCTTACCTATGCGGAATCGCATGCGAAATCGCGGCAAAAACGCATGCGGAATCGCACCCGCATGCGATTTTGTCCGCGGTGGAATGCAGGCGATTCCGCACCGCACTAGTGGAAACGAGCCCTCAGGAATTTTTTTTCATGCTTTTTCTTTTGAAACTTGCACATCTGGCGCCCAAGAGACTCCCTCTACGCTCATTTTTTCCGGGGCGCCAGATGTGCCAGTTACCTCTCCCTTTACCCTCTTTTTCTTCTGGGCATCAGATGTGCCAGTTGCATCTCCCTTTACCCTGATTTTCTCCTGGGCGTCAGATGTGCCAGTTGCATCTCCCTTTACCCTGATTTTCTCCTGGGCATCAGATGTGCCAGTTGCTTCTCTCTTTACCCTGATTTTTCTCCTGGGCATCAGATGTGCCAGTTGCTTCTCTCTTTTCCCTGACTTTCTCCTGGGCATCAGATGTGCCAGTTGCTTCTCTACCCAGATTTTCTCCTGGGCATCAGATGTGCCAGTTGCTTCTCCCTTTACCCTGATTTTCTCCTGGGCATCAGATGTGCCAGTTGCTTCTCTCTTTACCCTTATTTTTTCCTGGGCGTCAGATGTGCCAGTTGCTTCTCTCTTTACCCTGATTTTCTCCTGGGCGTCAGATTTGCCAGTTGCATCTCCCTTTACCCTGATTTTCTCCTGGGCATCAGATGTGCCAGTTGCATCTCCCTTTACCCTGATTTTCTCCTGGGCATCAGATGTGCCAGTTGCTTCTCTCTTTACCCTTATTTCCTCCTGGGCATCAGGTGTGCCAGTTGCTTCTCTCTTTACCCTGATTTTCTCCTGGGCGTCAGATGTGCCAGTTGCTTCTCTCTTTACCCTGATTTTCTCCTGGGCAGCAGATGTGCCAGTTGCATCTCCCTTTACCCTGATTTTCTCCTGGGCATCAGATGTGCCAGTTGCTTCTCTCTTTACCCTGATTTTCTCCTGGGCATCAGATGTGCCAGTTGCTTCTCTCTTTACCCTGATTTTCTCCTGGGCATCAGATGTGCCAGTTGCTTCTCTCTTTACCCTTATTTCCTCCTGGGCATCAGGTGTGCCAGTTGCTTCTCTCTTTACCCTGATTTTCTTCTGGGCATCAGGAGTGCCAGTTGCTTCTCTCTTTACCCTGATTTTCTCCTGGGTATCAGGTGTGCCAGTTGCTTCTCCCTTCACCCTGATTTTCTCCTGGGCATCAGATGTGCCAGTTGCTTCTCTCTTTAGACTGATTTTCTCCTGGGTATCAGGTGTGCCAGTTGCATCTCCCTTTACCCTGATTTTCTCCTGGGTATCAGGTGTGCCAGTTGCTTCTCCCTTCACCCTGATTTTCTCCTGGGCATCAGATGTGCCAGTTGCTTCTCTCTTTACCCTGATTTTCTCCTGGGCAGCAGATGTGCCAGTTGCATCTCCCTTTACCCTGATTTTCTCCTGGGCATCAGATGTGCCAGTTGCTTCTCTCTTCACCCTGATTTTCTTCTGGGCATCAGGTGTGCCAGTTGCTTCTCTCTTTACCCTGATTTTCTCCTGGGCATCAGATGTGCCAGTTGCTTCTCTCTTTAGACTGATTTTCTCCTGGGCATCAGATGTGCCAGTTGCTTCTCTCTTTAGACTGATTTTCTCCTGGGTATCAGGTGTGCCAGTTGCATCTCCCTTTACCCTGATTTTCTCTTGGGCATCAGGTGTGCCAGTTGCTTTTCTCTTTACCCTGATTTTTTTTCTGGGCATCAGGTGTGCTAGTTGCTTCTCCCTTTACCCTGATTTTTTCCTGGGCATCAGGTGTGCCAGTTGCTTATCTTTACCCCTTTACATGATTGTATGGTCATGTTTCATAATGGTACACTAAACAGGAAAACTATTTTTTTTGTTATCCAGTGACTGAATTATATAGTAAATGTCTGCTGTTTTTAATGGGAGGTTGGACAAACTGGATTGGCCATGAAGCCTGGAATTACCCAAACACAGGCAGGCATTTTCTAATACAGACCTTCCCTGCACATGACTGGCTGCATAAAGTGAACACGATTGTCCATCTCCTTTACTAGAACGGAAGAAAGAGATTACTAGTTTCTTAGTATTTTTAGTCCATATATTTCTCTGGGGCTGTGCCGTTGTGTATGCAGTACACCGTCCTTTTTGTTTTGTGTGTTTGATAATACTAATACTTGAGCACTTGGTGTCCAGGCGGCATCCCTGCTGTGTGTTGTACATATGATCTCCGGCATCAAAACAGCACAGGGGAATTTGGGCACATCATCCAACGCCATAGGCCGTATTGTAAATTACGGCTAAAGCGGTGCTCAGTCATTTGGGTGCCGTCAAGACGGAGCCCAAATGACTTTAAAAGCAGCGTAATTCGTCCGCCAGCAAATAGCTGGCAGCCGAATTAGGTTTTGCTCCTGAGTCCATGGCGGCCAGGAGGGGGGACTAGTAATTACCGCCGCCGGGACTTGTGCGGGAGCAGGGAGAGCCGTTCTTCAGCTTCAACCTGCGCCTAAATTCCCAGTGCTGTTTTTTTTTTTGCGCTCAATGCCTTTTGGGTGGTTAAATTTGTATTTTTCTAATGATACTTTTTATACTCCTAATTTTCAGTGTTTGTAGTTGTAAATAGCTTGTCTTGTATATATTTATAATATGTAAATACTTGAATGTTTTTATACTGTTCTTTAACTTTGTTACGATTAACCTTTGAAAGGTATATGCTGAGCTTTCGCTGTATCGTGGACTGACGAACGTTGCCAGTATAAAAAGCTACCAGCTTAAATCTTCCTCTCGTTTTTTTTTCCGTGTGTCTGCTTATTGCATCATGATTTTTGCATGTGAGAGAGATATGAAGACTGCCATATTGATTTCCTTTTAACCACTTTACCTCCCTGAGACGCGTATCTACGTCCCTGCAAACTCCCTCTACAGCTCTCAGGGACGTAGATACTCGTCCCTTGCTGCCGCGCACTCCTGCTCGCTCCCGCGTGTGATCCCGCCACCGATCGTTAGAGGAAAGATGAATGGGAGCGCAGTCCCCATTCATTAATTTACAAATGATTGCCGGCATATCTATGAGATGCCACAATTCTTCACAAAAACGAAAGTAACAAGTCCACGCAAATAGTAAAACTGCACCTACATACATTTATTTCAATAAAAAGACCTACACATAATTAAAAATAAACTCCTTACCTCCCACCCTCTTCCATAAATACCCAATAAAACTTTTGCAATAAAAAATAGACAATAAAAAAAAGTTACCTTGGGGACTGAAGTTTAATATGTATGTCATAGGGTATTTTACTGTTATTTTTTAAATTATGGGCATGTAATTGGTGATGGACGCAAAACTTAAAAAATGCACTTTTTATTTCCACATAAAATATTGGCGCCATACTTTTGTATTGGGGAAATATTTTAAACAATTTTAATTTGGAGGCCATTCGGAGGCGGCCTGGTGTTGCGCTGATCCACCTTTTGCGCAGTTTGCGAAATATTTTAACCGTTGCAATAACCGGGACAAATGGGAAAATACAACGTGTGGCTTTTATCCACAGTAGAATGTTTTATTTTAAAACTATAATGGCCAAAAACTGAGATATTTTATTTTTCCCCCAGTAAAATGCAGTAAGAATAAAATAATTCTTAGCAAAAAAAAAAAAAAAAAGTACCACCCAAAGAAAGCCTAATTGGTGTAAAAAAACAAACAAACAACAACAAGCTATTGGATCATTTCAGTGTGGTAAGTACTGATAAAGTTATTGGCAGATGAATGGACGCAGCACTGGATGTGAAAAATTGTTCTGGTTTTTAAGGGGGAAAACCCTTGGAGGTGAAGTGTTTAAACAATGCAGATTGCCTGGCTGTCATCCTGACCCACAGCCTTTAATTTGTTTAGCCGTAGACTCTACAAAAGCATGCATGTCAGTTTCTGACTGGATTAGCATCATGCTTGTTTTAGGTGTGTGATTCAGACTCTGCTGATGCCAGGAAGATCAGCAGGACAGCCAGGCAACTTGTACTGTTTAAATATGTCAAATCTCTGTATGCCTCTCACTTCAGTTTCCCTTTAAGTTTAGAGTACTCGAGTATAAGTCTAGAAATTTAGGTCTGGTGCACTTCATAAAAATACAGGGGTTGACTTATACACTAGTCAAGGGCAACACTGAGTAATGTGTGTACTAATAGTGACATTCCCATTTGAAGCAACTTTGAGGAAAGGAAATGCCAAGAAAACACAGGTCTGAAAGTCCTGGACACAATAATTAACAAGGAAAGGGGCAAATATTGAGCTGCGTAAAAGGCAGTGAATAATTGCAGAACTTGGGGGCCTGGAGGAAGTATTGGCTGCACTTAATGTGAACCAGAGACTAAGCACCCTCATGTATTTTACCATATATATCAGTGGGAACATTAGAGAAAATACTCAGGAATCATTATAGCTGAGTCATTATAGCAGAGCCACAAGGGGGCAGGCTTGGGCTTGAGAAGACAGAGTCAGCTATAATGATCCCTGAGCAAAGCCAGACTGAATGCTCAGTTGGGGATTTTATCAGGGCTGATAACAAGCAGGCTGAGCATTGAAGAATGAAACAATGAGCAGGGTAGGTGTTTTTTTGCTATTGTTCCCACTGATATATATGGTAAAATACATGAGGGTGCTTCATCTCTGGTTCACTTTAAGGGACAGGAGGGGTTTATGGCTGCAATACTGTATGCAGTGCAGTCATTAACCCCTCCTGGGCCTCAAGTGCAGCTTAACTTTGCTGGGTAGACCTATACTTGAGTCAATAAAAATTCCTGCTTAAGAAGGTTGAATATTGGAGTCGCCTTATACACGAGGTTGACTTGTATTCGAGTATATATGGTAAATCTCGGCCTGTCAGTGGTCATTGGAGGTCACAATAATGTTTTTTTTGTTTTTTTTTTACAACATGGATGTGATTTTAGCACAGCATTATTCCGGGATCAGAAGTAAAGGCCCCGCTGCACAACCTGCTAAATATCGTATCTTTCAGAATACAAGATGCACTTTTTCTATCCCAAAAATGGGGAGAAAACGTGCAAAGACAAGGAGTTCCCAACTCATGGATGCCTGTTTATACAAACCACTGAATTGCCCTGAGGTCAGGGACTCCCTGCATTGTTCCCCTGTGCCCCCCTCTCTGCCCTCGTGTCCCCTCTGCTCTGCATGTATAAAGTGTAGCGGCAGAGTGTATAACTAGGTGCTGCGGCAGCACATCTCACCTCATCCATGGCTTCATCCATGAGATAGTTTGGCCTCCTGCAGATCTCTGATTCAGCTGCAAGTTTTTCTACTAAAGAGCATATTTCATCACACACAGAATACCAGTTTAATATACTGAGATATTTAATTATAAAATATAGTGTACACATTTTTTTACTGTATATATAATTGTGAATACTGTAATGTTACTATATTGCCTTTGAAAGTACTCAAAATTCTACACACACACACACACCACACATGTGAATGAGTAAAGCAGATATACTGATCATACATAGTGGTGAAATATTGGCCTCAATTCACTAAGCTTCCTGTCTTTAATAACTCTTCTGAACTGTTTTACAGTTATCACAATGATATCACCATGGTGATAACTGTAAAACAGCTCAGAAGAGTTATTAAAGACAGGAGTTAAGCTTAGTGAATTGAGGCCATTGTCTGTTTGCTCACAGGACAACTGTAGCATAATATTTAGGACTGAGCCTATGAAAATCAGCAGGAAGTGGACTTGGTCAGTCTGATGCCAAGCTGCATAACATTTGCATCAACCCAGAATGATCAGCATGTCACTGACCATCGCTGGTTTCTATACAGCCAGTGAACTGATACTTTTAAAGTGGACCTGAACTTTGAACTTCCACTCTGCTCCAAAAAGTAAGCAACAGCATTGTAACTTTTGAAGAAAAACATTTCATTGCTACAAATCCTGCAATAAATCTGCAGTGACTGCTTCCTGCTTTCATGAAAGCAGACAGGGTTAACATCCTGTGTTTACAAAATAGCTGCTCTGCCGTGGCAGTCAGCTGACACATCTGATAGATCAAATTACAGTTGTGATTAGTCACAGATAAGGGGTTAAATGTTTGAAATCAGGGTGTCAAACTCAATTACAAAGTGGGCCAAAACTGAACACTGGGCCCAAGTCGCAGGCCAGCCTCAGTCTACTGGCCACCTTCCTCCCTTTTAAAGTTCCCTGGATTCCAATGGCTCCTTTCCAACCCCTATACAGTTCCCCGGTGTCTAGTGGTCCCCCTATACAGTTCCCTGGTGTTTAGTGAACCTCCTCTATACATTTCCCTGGTGTCTAGTGGCCCCCACCCTCCCGTATTATTATTTAGTATTTATATAGTGCTGACATCTGCAGCGCTGTACAGAGTATATTGTCTTGTCACTAACTGTCCCTCAGAGGGGCTCACAATCTAGTCCCTACCATAGTCATGTCTCTGTATGTATCGTGTAGAGTATGTATTGTAGTCTACGGCCAATTTAAAGTGGAACTGTAGATAGGATAACTGTTTCACTTACCTGGGGCATCTTCAAGCCCCCCCCAGCAGCCGTCCTGTCCCGCGCCAGTCCTCCACGAGCCTCCGTTCTCCCGCCGTCGCTCTGTTCCTCGACTTGTAAGTTGAGGCCAGTGCAGCCCTGCCAAGCGTATCTTTCTACGCGTTCCCATCTGCAATTGCGCTACTGGACTGGAACACGAAGAAAGGAATCGCGTGGCCAGAGCCGCGCAGTGGCCCGGCGGCGATACCAAAAGCAGCTTGAGGCGGGAGAACGGAGGCTCGTGGAGGACCGGCGCAGGGCAGGACGGCTGCTGGGGGCTTGCAGAAGCCCCAGGTAAGTGAAACTTTATATTAATCCTATCTACTTTCCGCTTTAAAGAGAGTCTGAAGCGAGAATAAATCTTGCTTCAGACCTCATAGATAGCAGGGGCATGTGTGCCCCTGCTAAAACGCCGCTATCCCGCGGCCTAACGGGGGTCCCTGATCCCCCAAATCCCCTCCGTGCAGCGGGGGAGCGCTTCCTGGTTGGGGCAGGGCTAACCGCCACAGCCCTGCCTCACGCGCGTCCGCCCCGCTCAGTCTTCCTTCACTGAGAGGGGCGGGGGAGAGGCGGCGATGCGCGTCTGATAGACGCGCTGTGAGGCAGGGCTGCAGCCGTTAGCCCTGCCTCCAGGAAGAGCAAAATCTACGACCAAGTTGGTCGTTGATTTTGCGGGGGGGGGTTGTCGGTGAAGGGACCCCCGTTAAGCCGCGGGATAGCGGCGTTTCAGCAGGTCTGAAGCGAGATTTATTCTCGCTTCAGAGTCTTTTAAGAGGAAGCCAATTAACTTATCTGTATGTTTTTGGGATGTGGGCAGTTCCCTAGTGTTTAGTGCTTTCCCCCTACCTCAACCATATGGTTTCCCTGGTGATCTAGGGATTCACCTCCAAAGTAATTTCCCTGGTGGTCTAGAGAGGGTCAAACATAATGCAAAGAGGGGAAACCACTTGAAGGCCAGATTTGACATGAATGCTCTAAATACATACAGGCTGCATTTCTCTCTGTTTTCCTTCTGTCCTGTGCAAAACAGTTCAGGTCCACTTTAATAGTATAGGATGGAGTGTTCATATGGTACAGTGTAACTGTGTAGCATCCTCTCGAGAGATGAGCTTGCCCCGTGCAGAGGGACATTCCCTGGGCCATACAGAGCCCCTGTGTAACTGATGGAGAAGTCCAACTCCTCCGGCCTCTCCAGCTCCTCTCTCAGCTCTTGCACCAGTCTCTTCTTGGTTGCCTGGAAATATAGTGACAGCAGAAGTCATTATAAAGTCCATTTCTATTTTTTTTTTTTTTTTTACTATGCCCTTTCTCCCCATGTAGTCTAAATCCTTGTACACATGGCCTCAAACCCTCAGGGAAACCTTCAAATCAAATGCTGTTACCAACCTAGAGACTAGTGACACGTCTATATATGGTGGGGGGGAGGAGGGACCATGTGCAGTGTATGATGGAACAGATTCTGGTGGGTGGGGTGAATAGGGGGTCGGTCAGCTGTTGCTAAAGATCCAGCAAGGACTTTTACTCACCTGGGGCTGCTCCCATCTCCTCTGGCAGCCTCTGAAGACCACCGACACCCTGAGGGGTCGGTGTCTTCTGGGCATGCACGCCCATATCACCAGGAGGGTACTGTGCCTGCGCAGTACTACGATGACGTGGGCTGGTTTGTGCACGCTGACCCATCTGGGAGTCAGCCATCCTTAGAGGCTGCCAGCGGAGACAGGAAAAGACGAGAGATGCGGCGAGGGACCCAAATGATCTCTAGAGTCTGGAAGACGCCCCAGGTAAGTAAATCTACTCTTTTTTTTTTTTTTGTCACCTCGAGAGTCCTTTAACCATTTCAGCCCGCTGGTAATTTTTTACCTTATGGACAAGAGGAATTTTCCCATTTCAGCTTTTCTCCCTTTCATTCCCCAATAACTTTATCACTACTTATCACAAAGAAATGATCTATACCTTGTTTTTTCCACTACCAATTAGGCTTTCTTTGGGTGGTATATTATGTTAAGAATTATTGTATTCTAAATGCAATTTAACGGGAATAATTAAGAAAAAAATGGAAAAAATCATTATTTCTCATTTTTTGGCCATTATAGTTGTAAAATCCCACATGCTACCGTAATTAAAATCCACACATCCCTGCTGCTGTAGTAGCTGCCGCTGCGGACTTGAGGCTCACATCCGCGCGGCATAAATGGTTAAAGGGGAACTGAAGTAAGGGGTATACGGAGGCTGCCATATTTATTTCCTTTTAATCAATACCAGTTGCCTGGCAGCCCTGCTGGTCTGGATAACACCAGAAACAAGCATGCAGCTAGTCTTGTCAGATCTGACTTTAAAGTCTGAAACACCTGATCTGCTGCATGCTTGTTCAGGGGCTATGGCTAATAGTATTAGAGGCAGAGGATCAGCATGGCTGCCAGGCAACTGGTATTGCTTAAAAGGAAATAAACATGGCAGCCTCCATATACCTCTCTCTTCAGTTACCCTTTAAAGTCAATGGGAATTGTTTGTAAAAAAAAAAATGCCGGATACCCAGAGGGAAGGCTCTGGGTCCTATAGAGCCTTCGCTCTCCTCTCCCAGTCCCCAGTCCAGCGCTGGCTCCCGCATAGCAGTATTCGACCAATTTGGTCAAATACTGCTGTCTTCGCCGCCAAAGGGAGGCTACGGAAAGCCCGAGTGCTCCATACTGCGCATGCGGAAGTGCCCCTCACGCGCACTCATGCCACCTGTCTTTGGGAAGACTTAGATCCCGAAGAATTCTGAAGTCCCCCGTGGCCGAGGATTCAAATGGAGGAGCTGCCGCTGCAATGAAAGGGGAAGGAAGGCTCTGTAGGACCGAGAACCTTCCGTCTGCTTAAAGGGATACTTAATTCTGCCGGAAAAAAAAAAGTTTCACTCACCTGGGGCTTCTACCAGCCCCCTGCAGCCGTCCTGTCCTGCGCCGGTCCTCAACGATCCTCTGGTCCCCCGCTGCCAGCTAGTTTCATTTTCGCCAGGCCACTGCGCTTGTGCAGGACGCTCTTGCAGACGGCAATGCGTGCAAGGATACGCATTGCCAGGGTTGCGCAGGCGCAGTGGCCCTGCCGACTCAGAGTCTGTGAAAAGAAACCAGCTGGCGGCGGGGGATCAGAGGATCGTTGAGGACTGGCACGGGACAGGACGGCTGCAGGGGGCTGGTAGAAGCCCCAGGTGAGTGAATCTCTTTTTTTCCGGCAGGCTTAAGTATCCCTTTAACCACTTCAGCCTACAGTGTCGAAAATCGTATGCATCCGAGCAAAGTTCACCTCCCATTCATTCGCCAATAACTTTATTGCTACTTATCACAATTAATTGATCTATATCTTGTTTTTTCCGCCACTAATTAAGCTTTCATTGGGTGGTACATTTTGCTAAGAATTATTTTTTTCTAAGAAAGAAATGGAAAAAAAATCATTATTTCTCAGTTTTTGGCCATTATAGTTTAAAATTAATACATGCTACCGTAATTAAAACTGATTTATTTTATTTGCCCATTTGTCCCGGTTATTACACCGTTTAAATGATGTCCCTATCACAATTTATGGCGCCGATATTTTATTTAGAAATAAAGGTGCATTTTTTTCAATTTGCGTCCATCACTATTTACAAGCTTATAACTTAAAAAAAAAAATAAGATACTCTCTTGACATGTATATTTAAAAAGTTCAGACCCTTAGGTAACTATTTACGTTGTTTTTTTTTTTTTTATTGTAATTTTTATTTATTTTTTGTAATGTAATGTAAAAAAATGTATGTGGGTGTAGTTTACTATTTGGCCACAAGATGGCCACAGTCAAAAAAGTCCTGGAGCATACGATCACGCTACCAGGAACTATAAGGAGGCTGTAATTTATTTTTATATTTTTGCAGAAATACTGCGCTCTCTGATTAGAAAGCGTCGTTTTTTCTGCGGGGGACTTAGATTGGTGAATGGGAATTATTCACTGATAACAGCAGCAGCGGGAGCGCGTCTCAGGCAGCGGCAGCTGCACAGTCTATCTGGACGGATATATCCGTCCAGATAGACTTAAAGTGAATGTGTACCGCTTTAAAAATAAAAAAGTCAGATACTCACCTAAGGAGAGGGAAGGCTCGGTCCTAATGAGCCTTCCCTCTCCCGGTGCCCGGTCCCGCACAGGATCCCCCGTAGCAGTATTCGACCAGTTCGGTCAAATACTGCCACTTCCGCCGCCGAAGGGATGTTTCGGAAGCCTTCGAGAGCACTCGGGCTTCCGAAGACGGGCCGCTCCACACTGCGCATGCGCGAGCGCCCTCTATGACGCAATCGCGCGTGCGTAGTATGGAGCGGCCCGTCTTCAGAAGCCCAAGTGCTCCCGAAGACCTCCGAAGTCCCTGCGGCGGCGGACGCGAACGGTGGAGCCAGCGCAGCACTGAGGGCACCGGGAGAGGAGAGGGAAGGCTCATTAGGACCGAGCCTTCCCTCTCCTTAGGTGAGTATCTGACTTTTTGATTTTTACAGCAGTACCCATTGGCTTTAAGTCGTTAAGTATCTGGCTTTTTTTTTTAAATAACGATTCCCACTGACTTTAAGGATAAATTTAGAACATGACGTAGGTATCACAGAATGCCTTTACTCTATTGGCCACCACAAGCCCGTAACACTGTTTACTTAGACCACCCTGTTCCAGCAGCAGTGTAAATGTTTCATACCACTAGCCTAGTAAAAAACAGAATTGGTAATTAATTTGTATCAGTGGGAAATGAAGCCAGGAGCGCTGAGATAAAAATTTCACCAGCGTGGTCCATGTTCCTGTTGCAGATCAACCGCCGGCACTACCCCGCCCCCCCCCTCCAGCAGTGGACCTGGTGTACACAGATCAAACTGCTGGCACTGCCCCGGCCTCCACCCCCCCCCCTTCCAGCAGCGGACCTGGTGTTCTCAGATCAGACCGCCGGCACTGCCCCGGCCAACCACCCCCCCCCCCCCCCCCTCCCTTCCAGCAGCGGACCTGGTGCGTATAGATCAAACCGCTGGCACTGCCCCGGCCTGTAATCAAGCTGCTTTAGGTGTGGAAATCACAGAGCACTTAGCTTACGCGTTTCTGGGAAGCGGAACACAACTGACTGTACAAGTCGGCTTATTAGGAGCCTCATTAGCTGAAGATCACACTGCGCTCTGCAAATGATGCCACGCGTGATTCCTCCCAGTACTATTATTAAAGAGAAATTTGTACTGGAAATGTGAAACGCAAGATTAATTACGCTGCAATTATCACACATGAAAATAATATAACCAAAAAATCACTGCAGTCTTTAATTACATTTTGATACTTTTGATGTGTTGTTTTAGCCTGGCAGCAAACTGTGCCCCTCCCCTCCCCCTTCAGTAATAGATTAAATAATCCACAGGCAGAGTATAAGTTATTTTTCTCTGTACTAGCTACATCACTGAGAATGTGATTTATCCGCTCACTAGAGACCAGTGACATCACTGAAAATGCAGCCTGTCCATTCACTAGAGACCAGTGACATCACTGAGAATGCGGCCTATCCATTCACTAGAGACCAGTGACATCACTGATAATGCAGCCTATCCATTCACTAGAGACCAGTGACATCACTGATAATGCAGCCTGTCCATTCACTAGAGACCAGTGACATCACTGAGAATGCGGCCTATCCATTCACTAGAGACCAGTGACATCACTGAGAATGCAGCCTATCCATTCACTAGAGACCAGTGACATCACTGAGAATGCGGCCTATCCATTCACTAGAGACCAGTGACATCACTGACATCACTGAGAATGCAGCCTATCCATTCACTAGAGACCAGTGACATCACTGAGAATGCAGCCTATCCGTTCACTAGAGACCAGTGACATCACTGAGAATGCAGCCTGTCCATTCACTAGAGACCAATGACATGACTGAGAATGCAGCCTATCCATTCACTAGAGACCAGTGACATCACTGAGAATGCTGCCTATCCATTCACTAGAGACCAGTGACATCACTGAGAATGCAGCCTATCCATTCACTAGAGACCAATGACATCACTGAGAATGCAGCCTATCCATTCACTAGAGACCAGCGACATCACTAAGAATGCAGCCAATCCATTCACTAGAGACCAGTGACATCACTGGGAATGCAGCCTATCCATTCACTAGAGACCAGTGACATCACTGAGAGTGCGGCCTATCCATTCACTAGAGACCAGTGACATCACTGAAAATGCAGCCTGTCCATTCACTAGAGACCAGTGACATCACTGAGAGTGCGGCCTATCCATTCACTAGAGACCAGTGACATCACTGAAAATGCAGCCTGTCCATTCACTAGAGACCAGTGACATCACTGAGAATGCAGCCTATCCGCTCACTAGAGACCAGTGACATCACTGAGAATGCAGAGAATGCAGGGCTGCAAACCCTAGTCCACATTTGTTAGATCTTTTTATTCAGCACCAATAAATAAACCCCAATTTGCTTTATTGTCACATAAAAAAATGACTTAGAGGTGGAGTTATGTTTTAAGTTACCGTCTATTTCATCCCCTGGAAGGACTGGCGATTTTTGAAGCAGGGAGACGGAATCAAAAAACGAAGTACAAGAGGGGGCCACACGACATCCAGCAGTAATTACGGCAGAATGACATTAATAAGCATTCCACATCAGACAAATCACATCACTCTCTGAATTAATCACCGTAGAAGAAATTATTAGTACAGTGCAGCTCAGATAGCATCACAAGTGGCACAGCAGTAATTCCCTTCTACTGTCCCCGAGGTCTAAAGTCCATAATGAAACACTGCAAAGTGCCAATTAAACAGCGATATATAATAATATCAATCCAACCAGACACAGACAAGACTGGACTTATACGCCTTACGCTGCTAGGCCACCTTCCTGTGACTCCCTTTACATGTGCCAGAACCTCTTACATATGTAACATCCATTTACAACAGCCCAACTCCCAGTCCATGTGCAAACCCCTCTTCCATGTGCAACATCCAAGTACAGCAACCCCCCTTCCCATTCCATGTTCAGCCCCCTCTTCCATGTGTAACATCCATGTGCAGCAACCCCCCTTCCCATTCCATGTGCAGCCCCCTCTTCCATGTGTATGATCCATGTACAGCACCCCCCCTCCCCCCCCCCCCAGTCCATGTGCAAACGCCTCTTTCATGTGTAACATCCAAGTACCGTAACCCCCCTTCCCATTCCATGTGCAGCCCCCTCTCCCATGTGTATCATTCATGTGCAGCAACCCCCCCTTCCCATTCCATGGGCAGCCCCCTCTTACATATGTAACATCCACATACAGCAGCCCCCCTCACATTCCATGCGCAGCCCCCTCTTACATATGTGACATCCATTTACAGCAGCCCCCTTCCCATTCCATGTGCAGCCCCCTCTTACATGTGTAACATCCATGTACAACAGCCCCCCTCCCATTCTATGTGCAGCCCCCTCTTCCATGTGTAACATCCCCATACAGGATCTTCTCAAAAAATTAGCATATTGTGATAAAGTTCATTATTTTCTGTAATGTACTGATAAACATTAGACTTTCATATATTTTAGATTCAAATACACACAACTGAAGTAGTTCAAGCCTTTTATTGTTTTAATATTGATGATTTTGGCATACAGCTCATGAAAACCCAAAATTCCTATCTCAAAAAATTAGCATATTTCATCAGACCAATAAAAGAAAAGTGTTTTTAGAACAAAAAAATTCAACCTTCAAATAATTATGTTCAGTTATGCACTCAATACTTGGTCGGGAATCCTTTTGCAGAAATGACTGCTTCAATGCGGCGTGGCATGGAGGCAATCAGCCTGTGGCACTGCTCAGGTGTTATGGAGGCCCAGGATGCTTCGATAGCGGCCTTAAGCTCATCCAGAGTGTTGGGTCTTGCGTCTCTCAACTTTCTCTTCACAATATCCCACAGATTCTCTATGGGGTTCAGGTCAGGAGAGTTGGCAGGCCAATTGAGCACAGTAATACCATGGTCAGTAAACCATTTACCAGTGGTTTTGGCACTGTGAGCAGGTGCCAGGTCGTGCTGAAAAATGAAATCTTCATCTCCATAAAGCTTTTCAGCAGATGGAAGCATGAACCCATGTTTGAACCAGAAACAGCGGCAGAAGCGCCTGACCTGGGCTACAAAGAAGCAGCACTGGACTGTTGCTCAGTGGTCCAAAGTACTTTTTTCGGATGAAAGCAACTTTTGCACGTCATTCGGAAATCAAGGTGCCAGAGTCTGGAGGAAGACTGGGGAGAGGGAAATGCCAAAATGCCTGAAGTCCAGTGTCAAGTACCCACAGTCAGTGATGGTCTGGGGTGCCATGTCAGCTGCTGGTGTTGGTCCACTGTGTTTTATCAAGGGCAGGGTCAATGCAGCTAGCTATCAGGAGATTTTGGAGCACTTCATGCTTCCATCTGCTGAAAAGCTTTATGGAGATGAAGATTTCATTTTTTAGCACGACCTGGCACCTGCTCAAAGTGCCAAAACCACTGGTAAATGGTTTACCGACCATGGTGTTACTGTGCTCAATTGGCCTGCCAACTCTTCTGACCTGAATCCTATAGAGCAGTGGTGCTCAACCTTTTTTGACCCGAGGGCCGAACTTCAAATCAAGAAAAATCTCGAGGGCCGGAACACATGCATACAAAATTTCGATGTAAAACTTTTAACGTTTTTCTAGTAACAGTTAACATGGTGTTGGAAATGGAAAGAAAACGACAATATAAGAATTGTTGTACTCACCATTTGATGCACATTTTCTTAATGAGAAGTTTGCGGCAGATTAATGCAGCAATGGTATCAGAGTCCAGTATGGTACCTGGGTGTATGCACAGGGCAGATTAATGCAGCAATGGTATGAGAGTCCAGTACGGTACCTGGGTGTATGCACAGGGCAGATTAATGCAGCAATGGTATCAGAGTCCAGCCTGTAGTGTGCTGGCTGAGGAGGCTGTCAGCTCTGCTGAGGAGGAACAGAGGCCTAATTACCCACACGTGGCCTGCCTGGCGTAGTCCCGCGCATACACCAGCGTGTGCTCCGTATTCAGCCCCGGGTAGCGCTGGGATAGTTAGAAAGCCTCGCTCATTGGTTACTGCAGGAACCTTCCTCCAATAGGAATCAGGCTGAATACGGAGCACACGCTGGTGTATGCGCGGGACTACGCCGATACTATAACTACGCAATACCACCCGATCCTCTCCCCCTCCGCAGGACACCACCGCGCGGGCCACAGAAACGGGCCGTAGGTTGGGCACAGCTGCCATAGAGAATCTGTGGGATATTGTGAAGAGAAAGTTGAGAGACGCAAGACCCAACACTCTGGATGAGCTTTAGGCCGCTATTAGGGTTGCCAGGTGTCCGGTTTTACACCGGACAGTCCGGTTTTTGTGCGCTGTGTCCGGTGCAAAAAGGCATGCTAAACCGGATAATTAAGTTGTCCGGTTTAGAGCCGCCCCCCCCCCCCGCAGCGCAGGAGGAGAACAGCGCAGCAGAGAGAGAGCTGGGAGCAGCGGTGGAGAAGGGGGGCAATCTCCCCCCCCTTCCCTCACCTTAGGGTGCTCTCTCTCCCCCGCTGTCTCCTCCAGGATGATGTGCAGGCTGGCGAGTGGCTGCAGGCGGAACTTACCTCTGTGTCGCTCCAGCGCCGGAAGTTCGGGTCCCGCAGCCGCTGAGATTCGACTCAAAAAAGATCCGGATCAAAGATCCGAATCATTCATGAGCCGGACAACACTAATCAGTCTGAATAGTGTTGTCCGGCTCATGAATGATTCGAATCTTTGATCCGGATCTTTTTTGAGTCGAATCTCAGCGGCTGCGGGACCCGAACTTCCGGCGCCTGCGACACAGAGGTAAGTTCCGCCCACAGCCACCCGCCAGCCTGCACATCATATTGGAGGAGACAGCGGGGGAGAGAGAGCACCCTAAGGTGAGGGAAGGGGGGGGAGATTGCCCCCCTTCTCCACCGCTGCTCCCAGCTCTCTCTCTGCTGCACTGTTCTCCTCCTGCGGGTGGGGGGGGGGGTTACGGGGGGCACCTGGCTACCTATTCTGGGCACATATACCCCCTGGCTACCTATTCTGGGCACATATAGCCCCTGGCTACCTATTCTGGGCACATATACCCCCTGGCTACCTATTCCGGGCACATATAGCCCCTGGCTACCTATTCCGGGCACATATAGCCCCTGGCTACATATACTGGGCACATATATCCCTGGCTACATATACTGGGAACACTGGCTGTTTGTCATTATGTGCATTTAGTGGTGAAAAGCTGTCTCTTTTGTGCATTTACTGGTGAAAAGCTGTCTCTTATTATGTGCATTTACTGGTGAAAAGCTGTGTCTTATTATGTGCATTTACTGGTGAAAAGCTGTCTCTTGTGCATTTACTGGGGAAAAGCTGTCTCTTATTATGTGCATTTACTGGCGAAAAGGTGTCTCTTATAATGTGCATTTACTGGTGAAAAGCTGTCTCTTATGCTGGGTACACACGATGAGATTTCCCGTTCGATTTGCGGATCGATTCGATTAAATCAAACATGTTCGATTGGATTTCGATCGTTTTTTCCGTCGATTTTGCATACCTATCATGAAAAAAACGATCGAAATCCAATCGAACATGTTTGATTTAATCAAATCGATCCGCAAATCGAACGGGAAATCTCACCGTGTGTACCCAGCATTATGTGCAGTTACTGGTGAAAAACTGTCTCTTATGTGCACTGGACCAGTACTACTGGTGAGGACAGTTAGTGACATGGCTATGTACTCTGTAATGTGCTGCAGAAGATGTCAGTGCGATATAAATACTATAAATTTTTTTAAAAAAAAGCCCATTGCTTAGCCCCACTCTACATAAAAGTGCGCTTCTGACTCCGCCCCTAACTCCACCCCTAACTCCACCCCCTGTCCGGTTTTCTCCATCAGCCGACCTGGCAACCCTAGCCGCTATCGAAGCATCCTGGGCCTCCATAACACCTGAGCAGTGCCACAGGCTGATTGCCTCCATACCACGCCGCATTGAAGCAGTCATTTCTGCAAAAGGATTCCCGACCAAGTATTGAGTGCATAACTGAACATAATTATTTGAAGGGTGACTTTTTTTGTTTTAAAAACACTTTTCTTTTATTGGTCTGATGAAATATGCTATTTTTTTTAGATAGGAATTTTGGGTTTTCATGAGCTGTATGCCAAAATCATCAATATTAAAACAATAAAAGGCTTGAACTACTTCAGTTGTGTGTATTTGAATCTAAAATATATGAAAGTCTAATGTTTATCAGTACATTACAGAAGATAATGAACTTTATCACAATATGCTAATTTTTTGAGAAGATCCTGTACAGCAGTCCCCCTCACATTCCATGCGCAGCCTCCTCTTACATATGTAACATCCATGTACAGCAGCCCTCTCCCATTCCATGTGCAGCCCTCTCTTCCATGTGTAACATCCATGTGCAGCAGTCTCCTCTCATTCTATGTGCAGCCTCCTCTTAAATATGTAACATCCATTTACAACAGCTCCCTTCCCATTCCATGTGCAGCCTCCTCTTACATATGTAACATCCACATACAGCAGCCCCCCTCACATTCCATGTGCAGCCCCCTCTTACATATGTAACATCCACATACAGCAGCCCCCCTCACATTCCATGTGCAGCCCCCTCTTACATATGTAACATCCACGTACAGCAGCCCCCCTCCCATTCCATGTGCAGCCCCCTCTTACATATGTAACATCCATGTACAGCAGCCCCCCTCACATTCCATGTGCAGCCCCCTCTTACATATGTAACATCCATGTACAGCAGCCCCCCTCCCATTCCATGTGCAGCCCCCTCTTACATATGTAACATCCACATACAGCAGCCCCCCTCACATTCCATGTGCAGCCCAATCTTACATATGTAACATCCACGTACAGCAGCCCCCCTCCCATTCCATGTGCAGCCCCCTCTTACATATGTAACATCCACGTACAGCAGCCCCCCTCACATTCCATGTGCAGCCCCCTCTTACATATGTAACATCCACATACAGCAGCCCCCCTCACATTTCATGTGCAGCCCCCTCTTACACATGTAACATCCACATACAGCAGCCCCCCCCCCCTCACATTCCATGTGCAGCCCCCTCTTACATATGTAACATCCACGTACAGCAGCCCCCCTCACATTCCATGTGCAGCCCCCTCTTACATATGTAACATCCACGTACAGCAGCCCCCTCCCACTCCATGTGCAGTCCCCTCTTACATATGTAACATCCATGTACAGCAGCCCCCCATGGTGCTAATCTAGATTAGGGGACCCAGCAGGAAACCTCATCGGTAATAATTATCCCATTACAGCATCCTCTACAGCATGAAGCCCTGTGATTGGCTGAAGAGTGTGGGCATAAACTACTGCAATCTGAAGCCTGGGAGTTCGAGAGTTTGCTGCCCACCCAATCAGTTAGTGGAATCTCCCTATGAGGTTTCCTGCTGGGTCGCCTAAACTAGACTAGTGCCATTTTTTTAATAAACGAAATCCAGACAAATCTGCTGGCTCACGTCTGATATCCCCATTGCAGATGCCCGGATATCTCTGGGGAGGCCTTGTAATGAATCAGGCCAGATTGGTACACGGAGTCAGGAGAACGATGGTCTTTTTGTGCAGGAACCGAAGCAGGGTCGAGCCAGTCGCACGGGGAATACGCCTCCTTCCTTCTAGTCCTCCGAGGCCACCTTATCCCATAATTCCAGCGTCAGAGTTCTCTCGCCGGGGCCGCTGCTGACGCGAGCGCCGCTATGCATAATTTAGCGCTTCACATTTGGCAGCGGAGCATAATTTTAACAATTTCTTTAATATTACATTTCGTGCTCTGAGCATTTTCCGCCGCTGCGCACAGTTTGCCGGCTTCTCGTCCATCCGCTCGCTATCCGCGTCCCCGCAGACCTGGTGGGGATTCTGTCCTATGTACCATGCACATTATGATCTTTTTGCATAATTAAATTCGTAAAACATTCATGGGAAGTGCTAATTGTGGGTAAATCTGAGCGGCGGGAAATAAAGGCGTCTGTAAATGTTTGGCCTGCTGGGAGGGGGCCCCGAATATTGGCATCTTTCTCTATAGCGGCTGAGAAACGTAAGAAGCCGCCCAAAATGAAAGATAAACGCCAAACAGCAATCCAAGCTCATCTATGGGTGGTTAAAGAGGAACTCCAGTGAAAATAATGTATTAAAAAAAGTGCTTCATTTTTACAATAATTATGTATCAATGATTTAGTCAGTGTTTGCCCATTGTAAAATCTTTCCTCTCCCCGATTTACATTCTGACATTTATCGCATGGTGACATTTGTACTGCTGGCAGGTGATGTCAGTGGAAGGAGATGCTGCTTGTTTGTTTTTTTGGCAGTTGGAAACAGCTGTAAACAGCTGTTATTTCCCACAATGCAACGAGGTTCAAAGACAGGAAACTGTCAAGACCATGGTCATGACATCACACGGTGGGAGGGGTTTCACTACAATATCAGCCAAACAGAGGCCCCTGATGATCAGTTTGTGAAAAGGAAAAGATTTCTCATGGGAAAGGGGGTATCAGCTACTGATTGGGATGAAGTTCAATTCTTGGCTACAGTTTTTCTTTAACCTATTTTGGTTCCTGGACGTAGAAACTACGTCCAGGAACCATGCGCGCTCCCGCGGCCGATCGCGCGCGTGCACGCGCGCTCCCGGCCCGCGGTTCGTTAGCCAGGCAATCAGTGAATCGGGCTATGGTGCCCAATCACTGATTCCTCTCCCCCGCTGAAAAAGCGACAGCTTCTCTCGGAAGCTTCGCCTTTTCTGGCTGTTACCTCCCCCATGCGTCGCTCTAAGTGTGTGTTACGCTTAGAGTGACGTCATGTAAACAAACTCATGGCCGCCATCTTGTGGCCAAAAAGTAATACTACAACCAAAAGTAAAAAAAAATTAAAACAACACACATTTACATTTTAAACCTATTGTTTACATCCCACCCTCCCAAAACTACCCAAATAAAATGTTTAATATAAAAAAAAACATGTAAATATTTACCTAAGGGTCTAAACTTTTTAAATATCAATGTAAAGATGATATATTTCTATATTTTTTTTATTTTAAACTTGTAAATAGTGATAGATGCAAAACAGAAAAAATGCACCTTTATTTCCGAATAAAATATTGTCGCCATACATAGGGACATAATTTTAACGGTGTAATAACCGGGACATATGGGCAAATACAATACGTGACTTTTAATTATGGAGGCATGTATTATTTTAAAACTATAATGGCTGAAAACTGAGAAATAATGATTTTTTCCGGTTTTTTCTTATTCTTCCTGTTAAAATGCATTTACAGTAAAGTGGCTCTTAGCAAAATGTACCCCCCAAAGAAAGCCTAATTGGTGGCAGAAAAAACAAGATATAGATTAGTTCATTGTGATAAGTAGTGATAAAGTTATAGGCTAATGAATGGGAGGTGAACATTTTTCAAGTGAAAACGACGGAAGGCGAATGGGTTAAAGGAAAAAAGATGTGAGAAGACTATGGAGGTGGCCATATTTGTTTCCTTTTAAACAATACCAGTTGCCTGACAGCCCTGCTGATCTATTTTGCTGCAGTTGTGTGTGAATTACACCTGAAACCAGCATGCAGCTAATCTTGACAGTTCTGACAATAACGTCAGAAAGATCTGATATGCTGCATGCTTGTTCAGGGTCTATAAATAAAAGTATTGGAGGCAGAGGATCAGCAGACAGTGCTGCTCATCTGGATTCCGGATATCCGAACTACCCAGATAATCCGAACTTTTTCCACTATCCGAATCCGGATTCCGGATATCTGCGGAAATCCAAATAGCGCTATCCGTGTTAATGCGGATATCTATCTGAAATCCAGAATCCGGGCGGATACTTAGGTCGGATATCCGAATCCGGGTACTGTAACCATGGAGATGACGTCTATGACGTCATTGAGCCAATCAGAGGGCTCCCAGCAGAAGCCCTAGCAACCAATCACAGAAGGGAACCCTGGCCAGCACCTCCTGAGCTCATTGAGCCAATCAGAGGGCTCCCAGCCTAAGCCATAGCACCCAATCACAGAAGGGAACCCTGGCCAGCCCCCCACCCCCGATTTTAATAAAGTACAAGTACCCCACATCATTAGAGATGGCCCGAACGGTTCGCCCGCGAACGGTTCCAGGCGAACTTTAGGTGGTTTGCGTTCGCCGGCGAACTTTTGCGGAAGTTCGATTCGCCCCCATAATGCTCCATTGAGCACAGCTTTGACCCTCTACATCACAGTCAGCAGGCACATTGTCGCCAATCAGACTACACTCACTCCTGGAACCCCCCCTTATAAAATACAAGGTTCTCTCGTCTGCCTTCAGTAATTACTTAAGGGACAGCTGCTGACAGACTCTGCTAGGGAAAGCTTAGTTAGGCTTGTTAGCTTGCTCCTAGGCTGATTGTTATTCCTTATATTGCTTCCTCCTCCCGGAGGGTCTTGTTTTCTAGGGAATTGTAGGATTTCAAAAGCCAGCTTACATACCTTGGCTGGGAATTGAACCCAGGTCTGAGTGCTTGGTAGGTAGCTCTCTTCACCACTATACCACCACCAACACTACATGCTGAAGCCAGCCTAGCATGTACCATTATGATATATCCAAGAGAAAAATGAGCTTGCTTAAGGATTTGTAGGATGTCAAAAGCCAACTCACATTGGCCAGGAATTGAACCCAGGCCTACCACTCTGTAGGCTGCTATCCTAACCATTTTACCACCAACACAACACACTACAATGCTACATGCTGAAGCCAGCCTAGCATGTACCATTGTGATATATCCAAGAGAAAAATGAGCTTGCTTAGGGAATTGTAGGATTTCAAAAGCCAACTCACATACATTGGCCAGGCCCAGGAATTGAACCCTAGCCTACCGCTCTGTAGGCTGCTATCTAATTCCCTAAGCAAGCTCATTTTTCTCTTAGATATATCATAATGGTATATGCTAGGCTGGCTTCAGCATGTAGTGTTGGTGGTGGTATAGTGGTGAAGAGAGCTGCCTACTAAGTACTGAGACCTGGGTTCAATTCCTGGCCAAGGTATGTAAGCTGGCTTTTGAACTCCTACAATTCCCTGAAAGATAAGACCCTCCGGGAGGAGGGAGTGAGTGAGGGAGGAATACACTGCCTGATGTTGTAAAGCAGTGTAGGCCTGCAATTGAACATTCAATGAGATTTCTGACCTTAAAACACTGCTTTGTGTCAAATCCAGATTTTTTTCTGGGACTTTTGATGTGTATTCCACTCAACCATGTTTCCCTCCAGGTATTAGACCCCTTGAAACATCTTTTCCTTCATTTTTCTAGCCAGCAGAATTTTTTCAAAATTTTAAAGTTCGCCTCCCCATTGAAGTCTATTGTGGTTCGCGAAAGTTCGCGCGAACCAAACTTTCTGCGAAATTTCGCGAACGGGGTTCGTGAACCGAAAATCGGAGGTTCGCGACATCTCTACACATGATGTGGCTGAAGCAAGCTGGCGCTGGCAGTGGTCAGACTCGGAGCACCAGAACCCCCTCTGCCACTCCTGCCGACACTGAGGCCTGTTCAGGCAGCCAGTCCTCAGTGGCCTCCTCTGCTCCCTCCATCGCTTACCGTGCAAGGAAAAACCGCCGCCAGACCCTGTTGGGCGAGTCTTTCCCTGTTGTTGGCAAGAGGGGGACATGAAGTGGCTGGGAATCACTATGGCTGCCTTACCACCCTTTACCACCACCACCACAACCTCCTGGCTCCTCCTGATTAACTATTACTAACTAAGCTGCCTGGTTCACAATTTTTTTACAGCCGTGGTACCACCAATGCTACGTGCCACATACACGTACCACGTGCCATGTCCAGCATGCTCCTGGCACACATTACACCTGCTGCTGCTGCATTGCCCTGCTCCTGCTGCCTGTGCTGATCCCACCACCAGGGTGCCACAGGCCACTGATACCACCTATCATTAACCCAAAACACAATTGCTGGAGGTGTCCGGCCTAAAAACTGTCATGTCTCAGTTGTGCGGTTGGACTTTGGACACAATGTAGGCTGCACGACCGCTGTCTGAAACCTAGTCCTGATGTTAATTTCAGCCATGTTTGGGGGGGGGGGGGGGGAAAGTCTCCACATCATCAATTAGTGTTTCCCTTTAAACAAACATGATGCTACATGCCTAATTTACCCTAAAAACCGGTTTAGAAGCAATTTAAAGGCCACTTCTGGTTTTCTATTCGGATATCCGAATCCGGGCAGATATCAGACATACTGGGTTCGGATAGCCGATTCTATTCGGATTCCGAAAAATTCGGATTCAGATATCCGATTCGGATCCGGATTTCTGGGTATCCGGATCCGAATCTATTCGGATTTTGAAAAGGAGTATCCGAGCAGCACTATCAGCAGGACAGCCAGGCAACTGGTATTGCTTAAAGGACACCCGAGGTGACATGTGACATGATGAGATAGACATGGGTGCCTAGCACACAATGCTAGGTGCCTAGCACACAAATAACTTTGCTGTATTCCTTTTTTTCTTTCTCTGCCTGAAAGCGTTAAATATCAGGTATGTAAGTGGCTGACTCAGTCCTGACTCAGACAGGAAGTGACTACAGTGTGACCCTCACTGATAAGAAATTCCAACTATAAAGGTGGCCATACACTCGTTAGATTAGCAGCAGATAGATCATCAGTAGATTTTCTGCTCTATCTGATGTGTTTAAAAACATTTTTTACTAGGAACAGAATTCCAATAGATTTCAGTATGAAATCTATTGAAAATTGATCTGATGGCATTTTGTTGCCATCATATTTCCATTAGGTCCAATGCAAATTGGTAAGCCATCTCCAGAGATAAGCCAAATTTTTCCAACGTGCCAGATCGATTGAAATCGATCGAAATCGGCCGCAAATCGATCGATTGGTCAATCGATTTGTGATCAATCGATATCAATCTATCGGCCAAAAATCAGCTGAGTGTATGAGCCCCTTAAAACTCTTTCCTAGCAGAAAATGGCTTCTGAGAGCAAGAAAGAGATAAAAAGGTGAATTTCTTATCAGTGAGGGTCACACTGTAGTCACTTCCTGTCTGAGTCAGGACTGAGTCAGCCACTTACATACCTGATATTTAACTATTTCAGGCAGAGAAAGAAAAAAAAGGAACACAGCATAGTTATTAGTGTGCTAGGCACACACCCCACCCATTAACTTGAGGAATGAAGTAGGGTGGAGGTGCCCAAAAATAAATATCTCTTAGCGCATGCGTTATAAAGACATGAATAAAAACATGAGGTATCTTACCTCTCCAGATGAATCAACCCAGAAAAACAAGAGTTTATATCAGGTAAGCTTTATTCAAGCACAATTAAAAAAGTCAATGCGTTTCACGGGTCTCCGCCCGCTTCCTCAGGTCAATAAAATTCCTTAGGGAATTCAGTTTGCAGCCTGGGTGCCAAAATTTCCTTCTTCATTGCCCACTACACCACTTTTGGAGGTGTCCTTCCCACTAGTGTGGTGCCATCCACAGCTAGAAAAGATACTAGGAGAGCAACCACCCGGTTCTGGCAGGACCTGGAGTACAGAGCAGGGACAGTGTTTTCCCCGCAGGCGATATGCGGTGGTTGCAGGTTCCGCAACCCACCTTTGTGAGTATAACTACTCTTGTAATATTGATCTAATTTTACCCTACGATACTGCACCATTTGGCTCCTGGTCTCGTTTTTTTGTCACCCAGGCTACCGTGGTTCCCCACAGTGACCTACTTCTGTATACATTAACATGAGGAATTCACCAGTGCAAATCCCTTACCAACCATCTTACCACCAACCTCCGGAAACCTTACCCCGCCAGCTGCAACGACAAACCACCCACCAAATTAGCATTGGCATTGTTTATTTTAAAAGTATAGTGGTTGAAAATGGAGAAATTGTGTATTTTTTCGTTTTTTCCCCCTTATTTTTCTCTTTAAACTGCATAGAAAAATAAAGTAATTACTAAAATTAATATCACCTACAAAAAGCCTAATTTGTAGAGAAAGAAAACAATGTATAGATCATTTAGGTGTGATAAGTAGTGATAAGGTTATTGGCGAATGAAGGGGAGGAGTGTTGAAATGTAAAAGTTGCTCTGGTCCATAAGAGGAAAATAACCTATAATGATCCAGTGGTAAATAGTGTTCTGAATCAACTATTCGATCAATGCTACTGACCAACAATAATGATCATCTTCTGCAGCCTTGACAGATCTCAAACACATTTCCTTAGAGCAACAGGGGCAGGATAAAAAACACATATATAAAGTAGATAACTACTTACATAACAGATGAATTGTCACGGGTGTCCGCACACCGGGTAAATTGGGGCGGCTGCCTCCCCCTGGCCGCCCACTGCCCCCCCCCCTGGCCGAATCAGTGGCAGCGCCCCTCGGTAATCCCCATCCGACTCAGCGCAGTGAAGGGGGAGCAGCAGGCACAGTGGTGGAGAAGGGGGGACGTCTCCCCCCCTTTCCTCACCTTGGGGCCCCCCTTACTCGCTCCCCCCTCTATAATTCAGCGGCAGGCGGCGGCGGAACACTTCCTCTATTCCCTGCACGCGAGGAAGATTCTGTGCGTAACTGGTCTGATCTAGTCATGACGTCAGACCAGCGATGCACAGATCTCCCTCTCGCGCAGGCAATAGAGGAAGTGTTCCGCTCCACTGCCGCCCGCTTAATTATGGAGGGGGGGACCGACAAAGGGTGAGCCCCAAGGTGAGGGAAGGGGGGGAGAAGTACCCCCTTCCTCGCCACTTTTCCTACCGGCTGCACCTGTAACTACCTAAACGGGGGGGGGGGGGAGGGGGGAGCGGTCCATGTCACTACCTGAACTGGTGGACTCCTGTCACTACCTGAACTGGTGGGCTCCTGTCACTACCTGAACTGGTGGGCTCCTGTCACTACCTGTACCTGAACTGGGGGGTTCCTGTCACTAACTAAACTGGGGGTCCCTGTCACTACCTGAACTGGAGGGGAGGTCCCTGTCTCTACCTGAACTGGTGGGCTCCTGTCACTACCTGAACCGGGGGGGACCCTGTCACTACCTAAACTGGGGGGCCCTGTCACTACCTAAACTGTGGGGTCCCTGTCACTACCTGAACTGGTGGGCTCCTGTCACTACCTGAACTGGTGGGCTCCTGTCACTACCTGAACTGGTGGGCTCCTGTCACTACCTGTACCTGAACTGGGGGGTTCCTGTCACTAACTAAACTGGGGGTCCCTGTCACTACCTGAACTGGAGGGGAGGTCCCTGTCTCTACCTGAACTGGTGGGCTCCTGTCACTACCTGAACCGGGGGGACCCTGTCACTACCTAAACTGGGGGGCCCTGTCACTACCTAAACTGTGGGGTCCCTGTCACTACCTGAACTGGTGGGCTCCTGTCACTACCTAAACTGGGGGGTCCCTGTCACTACCTGAACTGGTGGGCTCCTGTCACTACCTAAACTGGGGGGCCCTGTCACTACCTAAACTGTGGGGTCCCTGTCACTACCTGAACTGGTGGGCTCCTGTCACTAACTGAACTGGTGGGCTCCTGTCACTACCTAAACTGGGGGGTCCCTGTCACTACCTGAACTGGGGGGCTCCTATATCTACCTAAACTGGGGGGCTTCTGTCACTACCTAAACTGTGGGGTCCCTGTCACTACCTGAACCGGGGGGTCCTGTCACTACCTAAACTGAGGGGTCCCTGTCACTACCTAAACTGTGGGGTCCCTGTCACTACCTAAACTGTGGGGTCCCTGTCACTACCTAAACTGTGGGGTCCCTGTCACTACCTGAACTCGGGGGCTCCTGTCACTAACTAAACTAGGAGGCACCTGTCACTACCTAAACTTGTGGGCCCTGTCACTACCTAAACTATTCAGGCCACCCAGCCCAGCATCACCACCAGCCAACCAGCCCAGAATCACTGCCAAAAAGGCCACAGCATCACCACCAGTCAGGCCAGCATTTACTCCATCCAGCCACAGCCCAGCATCACCGCCAGGCACCAGCCAGGACAGCCCAGCATCACCGCCAGCCAGGCCACAGCATCACTGCCAGGCCTTTCGGCCCACACATCATCCCCAAGCCAGCCAAAAACAGTATTTCCAGGCCAGCCAAGCACAGCAGCCAGTAGAGGAGAATTTAGAAGCCAGGTGAGAGGTGTCTACCATATTAAGGGGGCATTCTGCCTATTTATGTGAAATGCTGTTTATTTATGTGCCTCATGACTGCTGAATTTGTCTTGGGGGCCTCATGATTGCTGAATTTGTCTTGTTGGGGGCCTCATGATTTGTTGGGGGCCTCATGATTGCTGAATTTGTCTTGTTGGGCATAGCCCCCAACTGTCCCTTTTTCGGAGGGACTGTCCCTCTTTGGGAGCCCTGACCCTCTGTCCCTCTTTCCTCCTCATTTGTCCCTCTTTCAGGACTTTGTCCCTCTTTCTATGTAAATCTATATATTTATCTACTAAAAATATGTTTCATTGACTGTAAACTTTATTCCCATCCTTTAAATTGATATATTACTAATTTTAAAATGTTAATATGAAGGAAAATGAACCAGGATAGAAAGGACCAGTGTGCTTTGAATTATAAAACAACATATTTTTCTTATGAAATCTTTATCGTATGCGCGACTAGGGGTGTGACGGGGGCGTGATCAGGGGTGTGGCAGGGGCGTGGCTTAAGTGTCCCTCTTTCTCATCTCAAAAAGTTGGGAGGTATGTTGTTGGGGGCCTCATGATTGCTGAATTTGTCTTGTTGGGGGTTACATGATTGTTGAATTTGTATTGATGGGGGCCTCATGATTGTTGAATTTGTCTTGATGGGGGCCTCATGATTGCTGAATTTGTCTTGTTGGGGGCCTCATGATTGTTGAATTTGTCTTGTTGGGGGCCTCATGATTGTTGAATTTGTATTGATGGGGGCCTCATGATTGTTGAATTTGTCTTGATGGGGGCCACATGATTGCTGAATTTGTCTTGTTGGGGGCCTCATGATTGTTGAATTTGTCTTGTTGGGGGCCTCATGATTGTTGAATTTGTATTGATGGGGGCCTCATGATTGTTGAATTTGTCTTGATGGGGGCCTCATGATTGTTGAATTTGTATTGATGGGGGCCTCATGATTGTTGAATTTGTCTTGATGGGGGCCTCATGATTGTTGAATTTGTCTTGATGGGGGCCTCATGATTGCTGAATTTGTCTTGTTGGGGGCCTCATGATTGTTGAATTTGTCTTGTTGGGGGCCTCATGATTGTTGAATTTGTCTTGATGGGGGCCTCATGATTGTTGAATTTGTCTTGTTGGGGGTCACATGATTGCTAACTGCGAGACTATGGGAAAAGCTGAATCATCATCATATGAGACAATAGCAATTAACCTACTTTCTTAGCTTTTTAAAACGGAAAATTAAAACTGGGAGGTTCTAAAAAGATGAATACATTTTTCAGGAGTAGGATGGATGAAATTGTTTATCTTCACAGTTTATTTTAAACTTGGATTTTCCATAATGTTCATATATAAGGTAAAACGTTTGTATTTAGTTAAAATTGCCGTGTTGGCACTTTGCGATAGAGAAGTGACTTTTGGGTTGCAATTTGGGCACTCGGCTTCCAAAAATTTCGCCACCACTGTCCTAGTCTAATGTCCCACCATTGCCAAGTACATGTAAATTTGGCACCACCTGTGACCACACCCACATTCTGGTCCATGACCACACCCATTATTCGGCAGCATCACTTCATCCTCCTACTTTTTGCCCCCCCCCCCCCGGAAATTTTTCTGCGGACACCCATGTGAATTGTTCTGTTCACGTTTTGATTTCAGTGAATTTTATGTAGCAAGTAAAGAGAATTCTGTTCCTGGCATTTGCCATCTTGATTCCCTCTGGCTGAAGCCAATGCTGATGTCATTTCCTCTCTTACTTTTTTATCCTAGAAACTGCACTATCATAGCTAGTTTGCTTTGTAAACACATGTGAGCACAGCATAGATCAGATTTCATCAGCTCACTGAACAGCCCTCAGCCAATCAGTGAGGAGCAGGAATGTGGGAGGGGAGATGACAAGATTCCTTCTCCTTGGCAATGGCAAAAATAGAGCCAGGCTGACTGGCAGATACGATTTATTACAGAAGAAACATTTCTGATTAGACTGGAGTGCTTGCAATGCAGGGTAAGGTTGCAGGCTGCGTAATAACCACAGAGCAGTAGGTAAATGGAATTTCATTTTGTGGCTGACAATCCCTCTTTAAACTTAAAGAGGAACTCCAGTGAACATTTGGCAGGTGATGTAGCTGCTGCCTGGTTTTTGGCAGTTGGAAACAACTGTAAACAGCTATTTCCCACAATGCAACAAGGTTCACAGACAGGAAACTGTCAAAAGTTCAAACTTTTCTTGTGGGAGGGGTTTCTTGTGGGAGGGGTTTCACCACAATATCAGCCATACAGCGCCCCCTGATGGTCTGTTTGTGAAAAGGAATAGATTTCTCATTTAAAAGGGCGTATCAGCTACTGATTGGGATAAAGTTAAATTTTTGGTCGGAGTTTCTCTTTACAGCTATAAAAAGTCTCTTTTTCTTGGAACTGAAGAGTTTTTAGGTCCGCAGGCTGAGAGCACATCAGGGTAAACAAAGTGGAGATGAATACTCTAATCAGCAGCAGCATTAATAGCAAATATGAAATGCTAATATGAGACGTGAGATTGCGGATATCCAGGCTACAGAGACATTAGATCTTCCTCCCATATTCATGAATGGAGAGGCTGAACAGTACATCCTGCCCTCAAATCTGTGTTTTTGGTTAGTGACCTTAGCAGGAGATCTGTGTCCCTCGGTGGACTCATTTAATTGATTGTATAGTCCGTAAAGATGGATAAATGCAAGTAACCACAGACATTGGCCCTTCAATTCACGTTTTCACATTATAAATAAAATGGGCCAGTTCCAATTGAGTTCGGTCCATGTGCAATTAACTTTGTCTCCCGAGTTTCTCCTAGTAGCAACTGAAAAAGCACCAAAAAGTAATTGAAATTATACACAGTATTGAGTATTTTCTTGCTAGCTGGTGGTTTAAAAGGCATTTTATTCATAACTTTGAAAATATCACCTAGAGGAAAACGCAGGAGAAAAAATTTATTACATATATTCCATTTCTCTTGAGTTTTCTCATAGGAGATATTTTGTCTTCTTCGGTTTAGGCCTCTTTCACAGTGGGACGTTAAAGTCGCATGTTAGAAAATGTTACAACGCAGACTAACGCACAGCAATGCAAAGTCTGTGCGACATTCACAGTGCACAGGTTGCGTTGTGTGTAATGTGTAGCAATATTTAGGAGGTGCTGCATGCTGTGCGTTATAGGTGGTTTTAGCTGCGTTACACTGTTTGCACATGCTCAGTAATGTTGTTTTATTGTTTTTTGTGTGGAGGAGGGGAGAGTCCGCTATTTTGCCTAGCCACATGGCTAATTAATATTCACTGCACTGCAATGCCGGTTCTCTGCCTGCTAGCAATGATTCATATGAATCATTCTCGGTTTTCTGCCTGCTAGCAATGATTCATATGAATCATTCTCGGTTTTCTGCCTGCTAGCAATGATTCATATGAATCATTCTCGGTTTCTGCCTGCTAGCAATGATTCATATGAATCATTCTCTGCCTGCTAGCAATGATTCATATGAATCATTCTCTGCCTGCTAGCAGTGATTAATATGAATCATTCTCGGTTCTCTGCCTGCTAGCAATGATTCATATGAATCATTCTCGGTTCTCTGCCTGCTAGCAATGATTCATATGAATCATTCTCTGGTCTCTGCCTGCTAGCAATGATTCATTTGAATCATTCTCGGTTCTCTGCCTGCTAGCAATGATTCATATGAATTTTCGGTTTCTGCCTGCTAGCAATGATTCATATGAATCATTCTTGGTTCTCTGCCTGCTAGCAATGATTCATATGAATCATTCTCTGTTCTCTGCCTGCTAGCAGTGATTAATATGAATCATTCTCGGTTCTCTGCCTGCTAGCAATGATTCATATGAATCATTCTCGGTTCTCTGCCTGCTAGCAATGATTCATATGAATCATTGCCGTTTCTATAGAACTAAAACGGCGCATCAAGAGAGGCATAACGCGGCTCTATGTAGCGTCCACCTTTAGCACCACCATGCGTTGCGTTAAGGGAACGTTATGCGACCTTAACGTCCCCTGCAACTCAATGTCCCACTGTGTAAGAGCCCTTAAAATAACTTTTGCACTCTACTATTGAAAAAGTACTAAAACATACCTTAGTTAAAAAAGTAATGTCAAAATTATTCTGAGCATTTTCTTGCTTGCTGGTGGCTTAAAGGGACCCTGCGCAATAGATAAAAATGAAATCGGTACTTACCTGGGGTTTCCTCCAGCCCACTGTAGGCTGCGAGGTCCCCCGGCATCCTCCTGGCTCCTCTGCCAGTCCTGCTGACGACTTTATTACCGGTGACACCCGGGCCGAGTGTCGGCCCGACACTTCCTGAATGGTCATTAGGCTCGGCCGCTACGCGGCATCACGACAGCTGGCGTGACAGTCCTGCGCATGCGTGTTTTTTTAACTCTGAACCGCGAATGCCTCACCGTTCAGGAAGTGTTGGACCGACACTTGGCCCGTTAGTCGCCGGTAATGAAGTCGCCAGCGGGACCGGCAGAGGAGCCAGAAGGATGCTGGGGGACCACGCGGCCTACGGTGGGCTGGAGGAAGTCCCAGGTAAGTACCAATTTCATTTTTATCTACTGCCTTTTAGAGGCATTTTATTTATAATGTGAAAAATATCACCTAGGAAAAAACAGAGGAGGAAAAGTGAATTGGAATGAACCCAATGCTTTACAGGCAACCAGCAAGCAAGAAAATACTCAGAATAATATTTTCCCGCTTCTAGAAAATAATCTCCTAAGAGAAAACTTTGCTGTTCTCTTTAAAATGTGTAGAACATTTTATGCCTACCTACTCCAGGTTTACACTATGTTTAATTCTCAGTTAGAGGTTAGGTCTCTTCCCTGGGGACCCCTCAACGTGGTGGAAGAGTCTAGTACTGAACCATCTGTGTGCAAACTGTTTTTGGAAGTAACATCCTCCATTCACTGCATCTGTTTTCAATGCAAGTTGTGTAATCGGCCCGTGTGTGGGCTCTGCACATCTATGCAGCTAGTCAATTCGGGTGCAGCCTGCATTTGGAAGCGCTGCCATTTCCCCCTGTGGTCCTGTTAAGATATTGTTGTGTTCGGTAATCAAGGAAGCAGAATAACTGGAACTAGGTTTATTTACAGGCTTTCAGCAGCCCTCTATATAAATAATGCAATATTTTCCTCTGTTTCTTTAGCATGCATAAAACAGGAACCAACCATCTACAACAGTCTGGATAATCTTATGCTGCCATACAGTATCACAGTGCCATCTACAGGCCAGAAGTACCAACACAACAGATACATCTCCACAACAGCATGCATTGAAAATAACAGGGGATTTATTACCGAAGGCAGGTTGTTTTCACGGCTTACTTTTGACTTATTATGCTGGTTTTATTAGGTTAATATGTCACGGGTTTACGTGAAAGTGGCCTTAAATCTCGGTGACAAATATCCGCATTTTATCTCCAGGTCTCTGACTGCCGCGGCCGCTTGTTAGCATTGACCTTTTCAGCGCGTCGCCTCACCTTGTTTTCCCTGTAAAGTCTCCCCTTGGCAGCTTGTTTGATTATTAGTGTCTGCTGCGCCGCCTCCTCTGCAGACAGGCATTCATTAGCGATGAGGTCTGACCGCCATCCGCAGAGACAGGTGACAGGGAAAGGTCCAGTCTGCAGCTACACGCCGCCGCTAACGAGTCCAGCGACATGTGCATGTTTATCAGGGGTGAGGAGGCCGCAGGTACGTGGCAGGCCATTGTCAGGAAGTATAGATGAGATGCTTATCAGTACAAGTAGAGAGAACACTGAACCAGCGGCAGCCCAGAATGAGGCCACTTTCACACTCTCTATGCTGCACTGCGCATCCTGAAGAGCCTACTGACTAGCTGCAGTTCAGCTCAGCGGGATTTATTATAGTTTCTAACAACAGGGAGTTTATTGTTGTTAAAGAGGAACTTCAGCCTAAACAAATATACTGTCATTAAGTTACATTAGTTATGTTAATTAAAATAGATGGGTAATATAATCTCTTACACATCCTGTTTTAAAAGAACAGGTAAATGTTTGACCAACTGTTCCTGTGTGCTGATCACCCCTCCCAGTTGCTAGGCAACGTGAATAACAACATAGGAAATCCCATCATGCTTTGCACAGCATCAGGGAAAAAAGCCCGGGCAGTTTTCTTTGATGGGTGGAGCTTAGCTAAAAATGCAGCTAAAAATTATGCTTTGGTAAGAAAAACAGAGTTCTGATGCTGTGAAACTGTTAAAGAAACACCAAGCCTTTTCAGTTCTGCTGAGTAGATTTTTAGTCCGGAGGTTCACTTTAACGAAAAACTTCCTCTAAAACATACACAACAGCATTATAACCTTTACAGAAAAACATTTCTTCATTGTAGCTGATAAAAATCCTGCAATAAATCTGCAGGATGTCTACTTCCTGCTTTCATGGAAGCAGACATATGGTTAACATCCTGTGTTTATAAATTAGCTGCTCCGCCGAGGCAGTCAGCTGACCCAACTGAGAGATCAAATTCCAGTGGTGATTAGTCACAGATGAGGGGGAATTAGACAGGCTAAACTCTCTAACTACACACAGGGTGCATTTATCTATGTTTTCCTTCTTTCCTGTGAAAAGGTTCAGCTCCACTTTAACTTCCACCAGGTTGTTTCTTATTGTTTTTTGTGATGCAATTATATTGTCTGTTGCGCCACGACGCAACATACATGGTGTAAAGGAGCATTAAAGGAAATGTCTTAGTGGGGAAAAAGTTGAAATTCACTTACCTGGGGCTTCTTCCTCTCCCTGATTTACATTCTGAAATAGAACACTGGTGGTGACCTCTTTAGTTCTGCCAGGTGATCTGTACAGAATGGTCATTACTGAGAGTTCTATGCACAGAGGGAGATACTGCTTGCTTGGCAGCTGGAAAAGGTGCGGTATGCCTTTGAAATCAATGGCGCTTCGCCCGCTCAGTAGATAGAGTTTGGTAATGAAATTATAAATGGTGCTTACATTAACATGTGCGGTACTGTAACGCATCGCGCGCAAAAGTTTTACGCGCGTCGCATAATTTAATATATACACTAATTCAAGATATACATTCCGCTCGTGAGATCTGCAGTGACTTTGCGTGCTAAGTATCATTATCACGTGAAGTCACTGCAGATCACGATACCTTGCGCGTGAAATGTTTGCGCGCAAACCTTTACACGCATGTTAGCACGTGCAAAGCGGCTTTTCTCTGCCGTGCTAAGTGTTAGCATGGCTTTGTGAATTGAGCCCAATATCAGCCATACAGACCCCCCTTATGATCTATTTGAGAAAAGGTAAAGATTTCTTGTGGGAACGTTCCATGATCTCATTGCCCCCAATGCAGGGCTTCGGGGCTAGGGATGCTCATTCGGAATCCGCGGAAATGCAATTTCCGAAATTCCGATCGGAAATTGCATTTCCGCATCGGAATGCGGAAATCGGTAATGCAAGTGCGTTAGGCGGATTTCCGCCGGAAATCTACCAAACACACAAAGAGGGAAATACTCACTCCCAAACAGTCCTCTGCTGCTTTATAAAGCCTGCAGGCTGCTTATAAGCCAATAAGAAGTGCACACACACGTTACACCTAGTCTGCAGTGATTAATCAAGCAAAAGCTGAGCAGGTCAGCCAATCGTTGGAGAGGGCTTCAGTTGCATATAGACAATGGCTATATGACCAGCAGGGGGCACCAGCGTGCAGGATATTCCCTCTCATCTGCCCCCCTCCTAACTGAACTGCATGGGAATCTACAATAAAATTAAAAACAATGGTGCACAAGCCAGCCTGGGGCCCCGGGAACTCTCACTGCCCGGGGCCCCAGGCTTTATAAAGCAGCAGAGGACTGTTTGGGAGTGAGTATTTCCCTCTTTGTGTGTTTGGTAAGTTTCAGAGCAGTTGGGGACAGGCTCTTGGGGGTGGCAGCTCCAGGTCTTGACTGCGCTCACATATGGTGTTACATGCTGGTTCTGGGGCCCGGGCAGTGAGAGTTCCCGGGGCCCCAGGCTGGCTTGTGCACCATTGTTTTTAATTTTATTGTAGATTCCCATGCAGTTTAGTTAGGAGGGGGGCAGATGAGAGGGAATATCCTGCACGCTGGTGCCCCCTGCTGGTCATATAGCCATTGTCTATATGCAACTGAAGCCCTCTCCAACGATTGGCTGACCTGGTCAGCTTCTGCTTGATTAATCACTGCAGACTCGGTGTAACGTGTGTGTGCACTTCTTATTGGCTTATAAGCAGCCTGCAGGCTTTATAAAGCAGCAGAGGACTGTTTGGGAGTGAGTATTTCCCTCTTTGTGTGTTTGGTAAGTTTCAGAGCAGTTGGGGACAGGCTCTTGGGGGTGGCAGCTCCAGGGCTTGACTGCGCTCACATATGGTGTTACATGCTAGTTCTGAGGCCCCGGGCAGTGAGAGTTCCCTGGGCCCCAGGCTGGCTTGTGCACCATTGTTTTTAATTCCGCTGGAAATCGCGGAAATTTCCGCCGGAAATCGCGGAAATTCCGCCCGACTTTAACATCGATTTTCTCAAAAACTATAAGGTCTTTTTGAAAAAATGTTTTTGCATCTTGTTCTGGGCCTTGTTCTGGGCCTTACGGGGGCTTTGCTATCAACCGCTAAAGTCAGCGGATTTTTACTATAATGTAAAATGCAGAAAATCCGCATCTGCCTATTTTCTGCATTTACATTACAGTAAAAATCCGCCGACTTTAACGGTTAATAGCAAAGCCCCCTAGAAACACCAAATTTTCAGGGATTATTAAACAGAATCTTGTGAACAAGATGCAAAAAAAGGTTTTCAAAAAGACCTTATAGTTTTTAATAAAATCAATGTTAAAGTCGGGTGGAATTTCCGCGATTTCCGGTGGAAATTCCGCATCGGAATGCGGAAATTCCGCATTGGAATGCGGAAATTGGAAGCGGAATCGGTATTTGGCAATGGCGGAATGCGGATTTACTGCGGAATTGGAAACTGGCATTTCCGACCATCCCTATTCGGGGCTCAGCGGTCCCGAAAAATTGCTGCAGAACCAAATTTGCGGTCCATTCAGCGGACAGACCAATGTGAACGGATCCATAGGTTAACACTGGATCCGTTTGCATCCGTTAAGATCTGTTCCGTTAGGATCTGCGAACTGACCGTTTTTTTCTGCCAGTCAGCGTGAAATGGGAGTTCCACTTTAATCACAAAATTTGAAGCCATTGATTTCAATATAAAATGTCAGAACGCCGCAAAACTCAGATTTACCAAACAGATCTCAAAATTCTGACAAATCTGGAATTCGGCTGCTTAGATCACCCCTAATGGTTTGTAGTTACGCTCCTGTCCATTTAGGGCGTGTCTCGTTGCCAACTTTTGATTACTTTCTCCCAAACTTGTAATTCGCATTTGGAACAATCCAACTACTTGATGCCCGCACAGGTCTTGCCCTCGAGTTCTGTATCGTCTGGCACAGAACAGCTCTTATACGCCTTTTTGCGTTTCAAGTGCAGATTTAGCTGGTAGTTACCCCATAATAGACCTGAAATCCGCCGGTCACGGTCGTGGCACGCGCACACGCTTTGAGAGACAGCTGGCCTGAATTATTCATTAAATCTTTGAGCAGCGCAAGGTAAACCTCTTGCCATAAGCTGCTGTTTGTTAGCTAAAATGTTATTATGCATGAACGTTTTAATTATGATCCGTATTTTACTACAAAATCAATTAGAAACAGTAACAGTCTCCCGATGAACGAGTCTCTCGCCGACTGCTAAAAATAATCTCACGCACATCTCATCTCGGAGAGGAGGGTGGGGTGAGCGCCAATCTCTGCCTCCTCGCGACATCAAGAAGCCAAACTGGAGAAAAATAATGCAGAAATCGCCTTGGCAGGACGGGCTGGATCAGTTTAATTATACACTCGATAGCACTGAGGGAGATGGTTTTTAATATTCGTGGACAGACGGTGAAAAGTAACAGATGACATTTATCACAGTACTAGATTATGAAGAATCTGTCTGGTTGTGGCCCCGCTCTCATGAAATGCAGGCACAACTTTAAAGCCAATTAAATCCAATACAGTTTTTTTTTTTTAATCTTTAGTTTTGGATGGTATGGAAAGGAACAAGCAACTTTTTTTTGAGAGTTTTGATTGGTGCAGCGTCGGACCGGGAGGTGGAAAAGCTGAGGAAATCCAGCTGCTGACCAAGCAGCAGAAACCATGTGTTATCACGCGTGCATGAAATAGAGGCGTAAGGAAAAATAGATGCCCATTTTCATTAATACAATTATCTTGAGTATCTACTGATAGTCTTTGTTTTTAAAGTGTAAATAGTGTGATAAAAATGTAACGTATAAATAGTGTACTGTAATAAAATATTGGTATACAGTGGGATGTGAAAGTTTGGGCCACCTTGCTAATCGTCATGATTTTCCTGTATAAATCGTTGGTTGTTACGATAAAAAACGTCAGTTAAATATATCATATAGGAGACACACACAATGATATTTGAGAAGTGAAATTAAGTTTATTGGATTTAAGGAAAGGAAAAATAATTGTTTATACAAAATTAGGCAGGTGCATACATTTGGGCACTGTTGTCATTTTATTGATTCCAAAACCTTTAGAACTAATTATCGGAACTCAAATTGGCTTGGTAAGCTTAGTGACCCCTGACCTACATACACAGGTGAATCCAATTATGAAAAAGAGGGGTCAGTTGTAAGATTCCTCCCCTTTTTAATTTTCTCTGAAGATTAGTAACACAGGGGGTCTCAAAACAACTCTCAAATGACCTGAAGACAAAGATTGTTCAATATCATCGTTTAGAGGAAGGATACAGAAAGCTGTCTCAGAGATTTCAGCTGTCTGTTTCCACAGTTAGGAAGGAACATATTGAGGAAATGGAAGACTACAGGCTCAGGTCAAGTTAAGGCTCGAAGTGGCAGATCAAGAAAAATCTTGGATAAACAGAAGCGACGAATGGGGAGAACAGTTGGAGGCAACCCACAGACCAGCACCAGAGACCTACAACATCATCTTGCTGCAGATGGAGTCACTGTACATCGTTCAACCATTCACCGCACATTACACAAGGAGATGCTGTATGCGAGAGTGATGCAAAGGAAGCCTTTTCCCCGCCCAAAGCGCAAACAGAGCCGCTTGAGGTATGCTAAAGCACATTTGGACAAGCCAGCTTCATTTTGGAATAAGGTGCTGTGGACTGATGAAACTAAAATTGAGTTATTTGGGCATAACAAGGGGCGTTAGCATTCTAAGAAAAACACCTGCTACCTACAGTAAAATATGGTGGTGATTCCATCATGCTGTGGGGCTGTGTGGCCAGTGCAGGGACTGGGAATCTTGTCAAAGTTAAGAGACGCATGGATTCCACTCAGTATCAGCAGATTCTGGAGACCAATGTCCAGGAATCAGTGACAAAGTTGAAGCTGCACCGGGGCTGGATCTTTCAACAAGACAACGACCCTAAACACTACTCAAAATCCACTAAAGCTACGTACAGACATGCGATAACGATCGTTCGTAAGCAACGACGAACGATCAATTAAGGAGAGAAATGAAAAGGTCGTTAGTAAAGAGGTGTTGAAAGTGGGAAACGATCAGATCGTTTCCGAACGAACGATGCGGAAGTGACGAAGGTATGATACAGCGCATCTAGTATGCTAAACGTTATTCAGATCAATGAACCCGGAACGAACGTCATTGTTAATGGCCAGTAGGAAAGAGGAAGTTGCGTACATATATATATATATATATATATATATATATATATATATATATATATATATATATATACACACACAGGGAGAGAGAGATATAGATAGATATATCTCTATCTATGTCAACATATATCTATATATCTCTATACATCTATCTACATCTATATATATATATATATATATATATATCTATATACATCTCTCTGTCTCTCTCTCTCTGTCTGCGCATGTACGGTACTTAACGAACGATCGTTTTTGTAACGATCAGCATACACACGTACTTTTGCTAACGATCGTCGTTACAAAAAATCCGCCAGGACGGATTTCCAGTTTGCAACGACTTCAGTCGCTGATCGTTACCCTTAACGATCGTTAGCGGTTATTTTGTAACGATCGTCGTTATAAACGATCGTTAGTCGTTCGTTACCAACGACTTTAGTCGCATGTCTGTATGCCCCTTTAGACATTTATGCAGAGGAACAAGTACAAAGTTCTGGAATGGCCACTCAGTACCCAGACCTGAAAATAATTGAAAATCTGTGGTGTGAGTTAAAGAGAACTGTCTATGCTTGGAAGCCATCAAACCTGAATGAACTAGAGAAGTTTTGTAAGGAAGAGTGTTCCAAAATATCTTCAACCAGAATCTAGACTCTCATTGGAGCCTACAGGAAGCATTTAGAGGCTGTAATTTCTGCAAAAGGAGGATCTACTAAATATTGATTGATTTATTTTTATTTTATGCTACTACTAAATATTGATTGATTTATTTTTATTTTATGCACCTGCCTAATTTTGTTTAAAGAATTATTGCACACTTTCTGTAAATCCAATAAACTTCATTTCACTTCTCAAATATCACTGAGTGTGTCACCTATATGATATATTTTACTCACATTTTTTATTGTAACAACCAACGATTTATACAGGGAAATCATGACGATTAACAAGGTTGCCCAAACTTTCGGAACCCACTGTATAGTAACAATATTTTACTACAACTTAACCTAACCCTGCTCTCCCCTCCGATGCCTAACCCTAACCCCCCCCCCCCCCTTCCTGATGCTTAACCCGAAAACCCCCCTTCTTGACATCTAACCCTAAAACTCCCCTTCCTGACGCCTAACCCTAAAACCCCCCTCCTGACGCCTAACCCTAAAACCCCCCTTCCTGACGCCTAACCCTAAAACTCGCATACATTTGAAATCAGTGCCGGTAGACTTGGGCACAGGATACAGCCGGTATATGGCTGATCCTGCTGCCGCACAAGTCCCGGCCATGTTAAATACTATTCCCCCTCCAGGCTGCCATGGATGATGGGGAATGATATAATTCGGCTTCCAGCTATTGCTGGAGGCCGAATTTTTGTGTTTTTAAAGCAACTTCGGCTCCGTCTTCTGACAGCGCCGTCGTTACTCACTGAGCGCCGCTATATCTGTAATTCCTATTGCAGTCTATGGTGGCGCCGGCTGCGCTCAAATCTTCCTACGCTGAAAAGCACTGCTCCGCTAAAACCCCCCTTCCTGACGCCTAACCCTAAAACCCCCCTTCCTGACGCCTAACCCTAAAACCCCCCTTCCTGACAACTAACCCTAAAACCCCCCTTCCTGACACCTAACCCTAAAACTCCCCTTCCTGACACCTAACCCTAAAACCCCCCTTCCTGACACCTAACCCTAAAACCCCCCTTCCTGATGCCTAACCCTAAAACCCCCCTTCCTGACAACTAACCCTAAAACCCTTTTCCTGATGCCTAACCCTAAAACACCCCTTCCTGACACCTAACCCTAAAACCCCCCTTCCTGACAACTAACCCTAAAACCCTTTTCCTGATGCTTAACCCTTAAACCCCTCTTCCTGACACCTAACCCTAAAACCCTTTTCCTGAAGCCAAACCATAACCCCCCCCCCCCCTATTCCCTCTCCAAAAGGATATTTTTGTCAAAGAGAGGGAAAAAAGGAACCTACCACAGCAATATCATGGTTTCTTCTGTATAGGTGATCTTGTAATACGTGGTCTATAGCGCTGAAAAGAAAATAAAGTACATTAAAACACAAAGATTTGTGAAAAGAGTAAGGCCTGGGGCCCACTAGAAATCGCAAATCTCACCCAAAAATTGCTTAAAGGACCACTATTGTGAAAATTGTAAAATTTAAAATACAGGTAAACACATACAAATAAGAAGTACATTTATTTCAGAGTAAAATGATCCATAAATTACTTTTCTCCTATGTTGCTGTCACTTACAGTGGGTACATTACCGACAGGTTTTGGACTCATGTCTTCATGGGGGATTCTCAAGGTTTTCTTCTTTATTTTCAAAAGCACTTAGTGAATGACAGTTTCTCCGTCCAACTGCCAAAAAAGTGTGCAGCGAGCAGGGAGGCTGGCCAGCATCTTTGTATAAATCCTTTTCAGGAAGCGTCTTTATAAAGAATAAAGGCCATGCTGAGAATCCCCTATGGAGAGATGGACTAGCCCAAAAACCTGTCGGTAATGTCAGATTTCTACTACCTACTGTAAGTGACAGCAACATAGGAGAAAAGTAATTTATGGTTCATTTTAATCCCAAAGAAATGTACTTCTTATTTGTATGTGTTTACATATATTAAACATTTTTTGCGATAGTGGTGCTTTAAACTTGCAATTCACCCACACTTGGCAGCAACTCTCCATCGACTACTTGGCCTTGACTTTAATGGGTTGTATAGACTCCAACACCATTCACAGCAAGACGTACAGGAAACAATGTGCAGGCAATTCTACTTTGCGGGCAAATAGCTGCCATCCTGCGCACACCATCCGAGCGATTCCGGTGGGTGAATTCATTCGGGCGTGCCGTAATTGCTTGGATGATTTCACCCTACAACATGAATTCCTCATAGTTATGAGACGTTTGCATGAGAGGGGATACCCTAGATGGACGATAGAAAAAGGCAAAAGACGTGCCCTATCGATCCCTAGGGACCAATTGGTGCGTGGATCTGCCTCTGGAGCCAACTCTGCGGAAAGACCTGTTTTCGTCACCACATATAGCTCCGAATTCCGGGATATTGAACGCATTATTGCCAAATATCTGCCCATTTTGGAGGGGGATGGAGACTTACGGCCTTTTCTGCAGAGTGGCGTGAACTTTGCTAGCAGACGAGCCCCCACAATTGGGAACACGTTATCTTGAAGTTTGTTTGGCCCCGATGATAAACCAACTATCTGGTTGACAACAACAGGGTCTTATAGGTGAGGTGCCCCCACATGCCATTACTGTGCTGTGCATAACAGAACACAGATGGTTGAATCCCTTACAAATGGGTATAAATGTACGCTTAAAGGAATACTTAACCTGCCTGGCGTTCTGATAAGATCGCCAGGGAGGCTGCGGGAGGTTTTTTTTTTTAATAAAAAAAAAACTATTTCATGCAGCCAACTGAAAGTTGGCTGCATGAAAGCCCACTAGAGGGCGCTCCAGAGGCGTTCTTCCAATCGCCTCCGGCGCCCAGAATAAACAAGGAAGGCCGCAATGAGCGGACTTCCTTGTTTTGCTTCCCTCGTCGCCATAGCGACGAGCGGAGTGACGTCATGGACGTCAGCCGACGTCCTGACGTCAGCCGCCTCCGATCCAGCCCTTAGCGCTGGCCGGAACTTTTTGTTCTGGCTACGCTGGGCTCAAGCGGCTGGGGGGACCCTCTTTCGCCGCTGCTCGCGGCGGATCGCCGCAGAGCGGCGGCGATCAGGCAGCACACACGGCTGGCAAAGTGCCGGCTGCGTGTGCTGCTTTTTACTTGAGCCAAATCGGCCCAGGAGGGCCTGAGCGGCAGGCTCCGGCGGTACTGGACGAGCTGAGCTCGTCCAGACCGCCCAGCAGGTTAAGTCATTAAAAAAAAAAAGACTTTTACTCACCCGGGGCTCCCCTCAGCCCCCTGCAGCTGAGCGGTGCCCTCGCCGTGTCGCTCCGATGCGGCTGGTCTCGCCGGCGGCCACTTCCAGTTTGGCCGTCACCGGCCGACAGGCTGTGAACGCGGCTGATTATCCGTGTCCCCGGACGCAATAGCGCCCTCTATAATGCTATTGCGTCCGGGGACGCGGATAATCAGCCGCGTTCACAGCCTGTCGGCCGGTGACGGCCAAACCGGAAGTGGCCGCCGGCGAGACCAGCCGCATCGGAGGGACACGGCGAGGGCACCGTTCAGCTGCAGGGGGCTGAGGGGAGCCCCAGGTGAGTAAAAGTCATTTTTTTTAAATGACTTAAGTATTCCTTTAAACACTTTATCAACAATTGCAATACAAACAATGTAATTTATTTGGTTACCTGTCAAAAGTGTTCCCTGCAGTACGTGGGTTGCACCACAAGACCGCTTAACCACTTGACGACCAGGGGATTTTCGGCTGATCTGTGCTGCGTGGGCTCTCCAGCCCGCAGCACAGATCGTGATTGCTGCAGGGCGATCAGACTTCCCCCCCTTTTTTCCCCACTAGGGGGATGTCCTGCTGGGGGGGTCTGATTGCCGCCGCTCTGTGTGGCCGAGCGGGGGGGGGCTCCTCAAAGCCCCCCTCCGCAGCGATTCCCAGCCTCCCACTCTTTCCCTCCCTCCCCTCCTCTTTCTGGGCGGCACAGGACGGCGATCCATCCTGCGCCGCCTCTGATAGGCTTCAGCCTATCAGATGCTGGCGATCCCCGGCCAATCAGAGGCCGGGGATCGCCAATCTCCTTTACCGTATGATGTAAACACAATTCGATCGCGGCTCGCAGGCTGTTCACGGAGACACCCTCCGTGAACTGACATGGAATGTTTCCATGGAAACACCACGGCGACCTGCCGACGCCTATCGGCGTTAGGCGGTCGTTAAGTGGTTAAAGCCAGGATATCTGAACATTATCTTGGGGCATCGTGGTCCACTAGGAATAAATCAAACGTTGCTAAACATTTCCGGAATAGGCATAATGGTGGTATGTCCGGTTTTTCCTTTCAGGGCATAGAGAGGGTCTTTTTGCCTAAAAGAGGAGGGGACCTACTGGCGGCAATCCGAAAAAGAGAAGCTTTAGGGAACCTAAACTGAGAGAGATATGGATGTTTCCTTTTAAAATATACTAGTAGCCTGGCTGTCCTGCTGATCTTTAGCTGCAGTAGTGGCTGAATCACACGAACTGAAACAAGCATGCAGCTAATCCAGTCTGACTTCAGTGAGAGCACCTGATCTGCATGCTTGTTCAGGGGCTGTGGCTGAAAGCATTAGAGACACAGGATCAGCAGGAGAGTCAGGCAACTGGTATTATTTTAAAAGGAAAAATACATATCCTCAGTTTAGGCTCCCTTTAAAGACAGAACAGTTAAGTTTACTACATGCCAGGGGCTTGATTCACAAAGCCATGATTACAGTTATTACAGCTGTGAAAAAGTGCTTTGCAAAAACAGTTATTGCGTGCAAAAATTTGCGTTAGCGCATTAACGTGAATGTTCACGCGTTAACCTTTGCGTTCGCGGGATAACGCAAATTTAGCGTGAAAACGTTATCACGTGCAAAAATAATCGTGTGATAACCGTTTTCACGCTAAATTTCTCGCTAAGCGTTTTTCACAGCGTCATAACAGTTATCACTGCTTTGTGAATCAAGCCCCTTATCACCATGGTGATAACACTAGAAACAGCTCAGAAACGTTATTAAAGACAGGAGATAAGCTTAGTGAATTGAGGCCAATGTAATCTTTAATAATATTTCTAGAGTGGTCACCATGGTGATGAGGCATGTAGTATTCAGGAAACCATTTACCTCAGGCAAACCTAAAGTTAACTCTCATGTCTAAAGGGGCCCATACACTGGTCGATTTCAGCCATACACTGGTCGATCAGAAATCGATTCTATCAAATTCACCATTCGATCGATTTGCGGCCGATTTCGATCGATTTGATTTATCTGAAAGGATGGAAAATCTAGGTTGATCTGCTGCTGGCAGCAGATCCATGGCCCATAGAGTTGCATTGGATCGAATGGTCCTATACTGCATTTAGATCAATTTCCAATAGATTTCATTCTGAAATCTATTGGAAATCTGTTCCTAGTGTGTGGCTCACATCAGATAGATTTTTGTCAGATGCCTGTCAAGTCTAATCCGACAGGAATCTATCTGTTGGTCGAATCTGCTGCAAATCTATAGGTGTATGGCCACCTTAAGTTAAGGAGAGATCTCTAAAGTTAACTCTTCAATCCTTAAAATAACTACAGAAATCTAAAGTTAAAGACAGGCTGTTCATTAAAGGTGGCCATACACTCATTAGATTAGCAGCAGATAGATAATCAGATCGATTTCTGATCTATCTGATGTGTCTAGGAACATTTTTTACTAGGAACAGATTTCCAATAGATTTCAGTTTGAAATCTATTGAAAATCGATCTGATGGCATCTCTTTGCTATCAGATTTCCATTAGGGCGAACGCAAAATGATTAGCCATCTCAACAGATCGACCTAGATTTTCCAGCCTGCCAGATCGATCGAAATCGATCAAAATCGGCCGCAAATCGGTTGATTGGTCAATTGATTTGCACTCGATTTTGATCAACCGATCGGCCAAAAATCGGCTGAGTGTATGGGCCCCTTAACTGCATGTGAAAATAACTACAGAGGAGGTAACTTTAGGACTGAAGAGATAAGATAACTCTCTCACTGTGAAAACTTATCTCTACACCTTAATAAGGCAAGATCGATGTGTGGAGGTAAATTCTCTCTTGCCTTATTATCTCCAGCATGATCTTAGTGAATTGAGGCCACTGTCCTTTAAAGTGATTGGACCCGCTGGGGCTCAGGGCAGGACGAGTGGAGCTCTCGCCATTGCCAATTAGCAGGCATAAGTTCGTAGCGCTCGCTATGATACTCGGATAAGGCATGTTAACTCTGATAAGGCATGTTAAGTGTGCAGTCAGGGGAGCTATAGTGATAGTGAATCAACCCCCAAGTGTTCCCAAGTTTCTTAAAGAGGAACTGTCGTGAAAATCTTAAAATTTAAAACACATACAAATAAGAAGTACGTTTCTCCCAGAGTAAAATGAGCCATAAATTAATTTTCTCCTATGTTGCTGTCACTTACAGTAGGTAGTAGAAATCTGACATTACAGACAGATTTTGGACTAGCTCATCTTCTCATAGGGGGGGGGGGGTTCTCAGGTTTTTCTTTATTTTTAAAAGCACGTAGTAAATGGCAGTTGCTCCATCCAACTGGCAAAATAGTGTACGGTGAGCAGGGAGGCTGGCCAGCATCTTTGTATAAATCTTTTTCAGGGAATGTCTTTATAAAGAATAAAGGCCATGCTGAGAATCCCCCATGAAGAGATAGACTAGCCCAAAACCGGTCGGTAATGTCAGATTTCTATTACGTACTGTAAGTGACAGCAACATAGGAGAAAAGTAATGTATGGCTCATTTTACTCTGGGAGAAATGTACTTGTTATATGTATGTGTTTTAAATGTTAAGATTTTCACGACAGTTCCTCTTTAAGTACTAAGAGAGGGTCTATGTAGGAAATAGGAATGCACTGTAAGCAACACTCTCAGAAGATTAGCAGTGTATAAGTACCTGCTGGACCCCGCACCTCTGAGGACCATGTCATCTGTCAGCTCCTTAACAAAGCGCAGGTTTTTCAGATCCTCCTCTCTGAAAATAAATAAAAATGTTAAAAAAATAAATAAAAGGTATACATAATTCCAAAAGCAATGCTTTGCTCCAGTGGGGCCTTGAGGCAAAAGCAACCCAAGGCCCTGTACCCCCGCAACCTTCGCTCCCCACAAGCAAATTCAGAAGATTCCATACAATAGTTGATGTGATGTGTCTTTTCCTGGGACTTGGAAGGTAGAAACAGAGGTGCCAAAACAGAATAAAATATGCTTAACCCATTCTCGTTCCGTCGTTTTCACTTGAGCAATGTTCACCTCCCATTCATTAGCCTATAACTTTATCACTACTTATCACAATGAACTGATCTATATCTTGTTTTTTCCGCTTTCTTTGCGGGGTACATTTTGCTAAGAGCCACTTTACTGTAAATGCATTTTAACAGGAAGAATAAGAAAAAAACTGAAAAAATTCATTATTTCTCAGTTTTCAGCCATTATAGTTTTAAAATAATACATGTCTCCATAATTAAAACTCACGTATTGTATTTGCCCATATGTCCCGGTTATTACACCGTTAAAATTATGTCCCTATCACAATGTATGGCGACAATATTTCAATGTGACAGCTATTGCGTACACAGCATTCGTATGCATCAAAACGTACGCTTATATAATGAAGGGTGGGAGAAGATACTATTGGTTGCTTAGTATGTTGACTGATTGGCTACTCTTAGAAAAGGGGAGTTTTTACGTTAGTAATTACGCGTAAAATTACGCGTAAGTCTTTGTAAAATTACGCATACCTAGCAATTACGGTAGACAGTGTAATTACGATACCACTTTACTGCTTACGCGTAAATAATTACACGTAAGACCGTAAGTTACGCGTAAGACCGTAAGTTACGCGTAGCGCTTACGCGTAAAGTTACATTGAATTACGATGCGTAATTACGCTCATACGTAATTTCGGCCCAGCACTGGTAAATGGGAGGTTACTCACCCAGCTCTCTGCATTCCACAAACGAGATCTCCCTTCAGTCAGGGGCACCTCTAGCTACTTCATACTGAGGGTACCTCTGGATACCTAATGCAAAGGGCACCTGTGGCTACCTATGACATGCAAGGGAAGTAAGGGAAAAGTGACAGCTGGGCCTGCCAGCACACTTACAGTGCAGTTCGGCAGGTGTTTGTAGGTTCATAGAGGGAGAAGTCTAGGGTGCCAGGACATCTGTGTCTAGAGGCTCCTGTGAGGTAAATCCTGGCCTGCAAAGGATGGAGATAAATGCCACGGCACTCAGTTTGAGAACCCCTGCCTTATTCACCACCGATAAATGGAAGATGTTATTTTCCTTTAGATGTATTTCTGTGTACACAATGTCACGCACCTGCCTGCCTCTGATTTATGTATTGCAATGTCTCGATCGTTGCCTTTAGCTTTACAGCAAGTCGTAAAAAGCGATATGTCATTTTTTTTGAAGCTGTATCTTGTTTACTGACAGCCCAATTTGCGGTGATAAATAGACTCCATTACTGGAAGACAATAGCACACAGCTGAGCGTTAATTGCAGAAATCTGACAGATCGTTACACGTCTTCAGATGTACAAGGCAATGCAGTAGAGTGCTAATGAAGCAACTTGCATGCACCGCCATGTATTCCTAGCAAGGCACGGATTAAAGGGTGACTCCGGAGGCAAATGTTCTCGCAGTCCTGTACAGACATGGCAGTGGCAGTGTTTGCTTTTCTGTGTACAAGCTTCATAGTTCGCTTAAAGTGGACCTGATCTCACAACTTCCTCTCTGCTCTAAAAGATAAGCAACAGCATAACAAACTTTACGGAAAAACATTTGTTACAGCTGATGGAAATCCTGCAATACATCTGCAGTGTCTACTTCCTGCTTTTCTGGAAGCAGATACAGGGTTAACATCCTGTGTTTACAAATTAGCTGCTCTGCCGAGGCTGCCAAGATTCCTGTGCTGAGATCAAATTTCAGTAACAGATGAGGGAGCATTAGACAGGCTAAACTCTCTAAATACATACAGGGTGGATTTTTCTATGTTTTCCTTCTGTCCTGTGCAAGAGTTCAGGTGCACTTTAAGTGGGCAGAGGCTCGGAAAGTTTAAAAAGGAATGTTACAAGTGTTACTCTGCTTCAGTTCCCAATCCAATAACACTAGGCAGAGTTCTCCTATAACTTCTTGTGCAGATAGCGGTCTAGCTCACATTACACTGGGCGGAGTTCTCCTATAACTTCTTGTGCAGATAGCGGTCTAGCTCACATTACACTGGGCAGAGTTCTCCTATAACTTCTTGTGCAGATAGCGGTCTAGCTCACATTACACTGGGCGGAGTTCTCCTATAACTTCTTGTTCAGATAGCAGTCTAGCTCACATTACATTGGACGGAGTTCTCCTATACCTCCTTGTTCAGATAGCAGTCTAGCTCACATTACACTGGGCGGAGTTCTCCTATAACTTCTTGTGCAGATAGCGGTCTAGCTCACATTACACTGGGCGGAGTTCTCCTATAACTTCTTGTTCAGATAGCAGTCTAGCTCACATTACACTGGGCGGAGTTCTCCTATAACTTCTTGTTCAGATAGCAGTCTAGCTCACATTACACTGGGCGGAGTTCTTCTATAACTTCTTGTTCAGATAGCGGTCTAGCTCACATTACACTGGGCGGAGTTCTTCTATAACTTCTTGTGCAGATAGCAGTCTAGCTCACATTACATTGGACGGAATTCTCCTATAACTCCTTGTTCAGATAGCAGTCTAGCTCACATTACACTGGGCAGAGTTCTCCTATAACTTCTTGTTCAGATAGCAGTCTAGCTCACATTACACTGGGCGGAGTTCTCCTATAACTCCTTGTTCAGATAGCGGTCTAGCTCACATTACTCTGGGCGGAGTTCTTCTATAACTTCTTGTTCAGATAGCAGTCTAGCTCACATTACACTGGGCGGAGTTCTCCTATAACTTTTGCTTAGATAGCAGTCTAGCTCACATTATACTGGGCGGAGTTCTCCTATAACTTCTTGTTCAGATAGCAGTCTAGCTCGCATTACCCTGGTCACAGTTCTCCTATAACTACTTGTTCAGACAGCGGTCTAGCTCACATTACACTGGGCGGAGTTCTCCTATAACTTCTTGTTCAGATAGCAGTCTAGCTCGTATTACCCTGGGCAGAGTTCTCCTATTACTACTTGTTCAGATAGCAGTCTAGCTCACATTACACTGGGCGGAGTTCTCCTATAACTTCTTGTTCAGATAGCAGTCTAGCTCGTATTACCCTGGGCAGAGTTCTCCTATAACTCCTTGTTCAGATAGCAGTCTAGCTCGCATTACCCTGGGCGGAGTTCTCCTATAACTACTTGTTCGGATAACAGTCAAGCTCACATTACATTGGACGGAGTTCTCCTATACCTCCTTGTTCAGATAGCAGTCTAGCTCACATTACACTGGGCAGAGTTCTCCTATAACTTCTTGTTCGGATAGCAGTCTAGCTCACATTACACTGGGCGGAGTTCTCCTATAATTTCTTGTGCAGATAGCAGTCTAGCTCACATTACACTGGGCAGAGTTCTTCTATAACTTCTTGTTCAGATAGCGGTCTAGCTCACATTACACTGGGCAGAGTTCTCCTATAACTTCTTGTGCAGATAGCAGTCTAGCTCACATTACATTGGACGGAGTTCTCCTATAACTCCTTGTTCAGATAGCAGTCTAGCTCACATTACACTGGGCAGAGTTCTCCTATAACTCCTTGTTCAGATAGCGGTCTAGCTCACATTACTCTGGGCGGAGTTCTCCTATAACTTCTTGTGCAGATAGCAGTCTAGCTCACATTACACTGGGCAGAGTTCTCCTATAACTCCTTGTTCAGATAGCGGTCTAGCTCACATTACTCTGGGCAGAGTTCTTCTATAACTACTTGTTCAGATAGCAGTCTAGGTCACATTACACTGGGCGGAGTTCTCCTATAACTTCTTGTTCAGATAGCAGTCTAGCTCACATTACACTGGGCGGAGTTCTCCTATAACTTCTTGTTCAGATAGCAGTCCAGCTCGCATTACCCTGGGCAGAGTTCTCCTATAACTTCTTGTTCAGATAGCAGTCTAGCTCACATTACACTGAGCGGAGTTCTCCTATAACTTCTTGTTCAGATAGCAGTCTAGCTCACATTACACTGGGCGGAGTTCTCCTATAACTTCTTGTTCAGATAGCAGTCTAGCTCACATTACACTGGACGGAGTTCTCCTATAACTTCTTGTTCAGATAGCAGTCTAGCTCACATTACACTGGGCGTAGTTCTCCTATAACTACTTGTTCAGTTAGCGGTCTAGCTCACATTACACTGGTCGGAGTTCTCCTATAACTTCTTGTTCAGATAGTGGTTTAGCTCATATCACACTGGGCGGAGTTCTCCTATAACTACTTGTTCAGATAGCAGTCTAGCTCACATTACACTGGGCGGAGTTCTTCTATAACTACTTGTTCAGATAGCAGTCTAGCTCACATTACATTGGACGGAGTTCTCCTATACCTCCTTGTGCAGATAGCAGTCTAGCTCACATTACACTGGGCGGAGTTCTCCTATAACTTCTTGTGCAGATGGCGGTCTAGCTCACATTACACTGGGCGGAGTTCTCCTATAACTTCTTGTGCAGATAGCAGTCTAGCTCACATTACACTGAGCGGAGTTCTTTCTATAACTTCTTGTTCAGATAGCGGTCTAGCTCACATTACACTGGGCGGAGTTCTCCTATAACTTCTTGTGCAGATAGCGGTCTAGCTCACATTACACTGGGTGGAGTTCTCCTATAACTTCTTGTGCAGATAGCAGTCTAGCTCACATTACATTGAACGGAGTTCTCATATAACTCCTTGTTCAGATAGCAGTCTAGCTCGCGTTACAGTGGGCGGAGTTCTCCTATAACTACTTGTTCAGATAGCAGTCTAGCTCACATTACACTGGGCGGAGTTCTTCTATAACTTCTTGTTCAGATAGCAGTCTAGCTTGCATGACCCTGGGCGGAGTTCTCCTATAACTTCTTGTTCAGATAGCAGTCTAGCTCGCATTACCCTGGGCGGAGTTCTCCTATAACTCCTTGTTCAGATAGCGGTCTAGCTCACATTACACTGAGCGGAGTACTCCTATAACTACTTGTACAGATAGCAGTCTAGCTCACATTACACTGGGCGGAGTTCTCCTATAACTTCTTGTTCAGATAGCGGTCTAGCTCACATTACACTGGGCAGAGTTCTCCTATAACTACTTGTTCAGATAGCGGTCTAGCTCACATTACACTGGGCGGAGTTCTCCTATAACTTCTTGTTCAGATAGCGGTCTAGCTCACATTACACTGGGCGGAGTTCTCCTATAACTACTTGTTCAGATAGCAGTCTAGCTCACATTACACTGGGCGGAGTTCTCCTATAACTACTTGTTCAGATAGCAGTCTAGCTCACATTACACTGGGCGGAGTTCTCCTATAATTTCTTGTTCAGATAGCGGTCTAGCTCACATTACACTGGGCGGAGTTCTCCTATAACTACTTGTTCAGATAGCAGTCTAGCTCACATTACACTGGGCAGAGTTCTCCTATAACTACTTGTTCAGATAGCAGTCTAGCTCGCATTACCCTGGGCGGAGTTCTCCTATAACTTCTTGTTCAGATAGCAGTCTAGCTCACATTACACTGGGCAGAGTTCTCCTATAACTACTTGCTCAGATAGCGGTCTAGCTCACATTACACTGGGCAGAGTTCTCCTATAACTACTTGTTCAGATAGCGGTCTAGCTCACATTACACTGGGCGGAGTTCTCCTATAACTTCTTGTTCAGATAGCGGTCTAGCTCACATTACACTGGGCGGAGTTCTCCTATAACTACTTGTTCAGATAGCAGTCTAGCTCACATTACACTGGGCGGAGTTCTCCTATAACTACTTGTTCAGATAGCGGTCTAGCTCACATTACACTGGGCGGAGTTCTCCTATAACTACTTGTTCAGATAGCAGTCTAGCTCACATTACACTGGGTGGAGTTCTCCTATAACTACTTGCTCAGATAGCAGTCTAGCTCACATTACACTGGGTGGAGTTCTCCTATAACTACTTGCTCAGATAGCAGTCTAGCTCACATTACACTGGGTGGAGTTTGCCTATAACTACTTGCTCAGATAGCAGTCTAGCTCACATTACACTGGGTGGAGTTCTCCTATAACTTCTTGTTCAGATAGCAGTCTAGCTCACATTACACTGGGTGGAGTTCTCCTATAACTACTTGCTCAGATAGCAGTCTAGCTCACATTACACTGGGTGGAGTTCTCCTATAACTACTTGCTCAGATAGCAGTCTAGCTCACATTACACTGGGTGGAGTTCTCCTATAACTACTTGTTCAGATAGCGGTCTAGCTCACATTACACTGGGCGGAGTTCTCCTATAACTACTTGTTCAGATAGCAGTCTAGCTCGCATTACCCTGGGCGGAGTTCTCCTATAACTACTTGTTCAGATAGCAGTCTAGCTCACATTACACTGGGCGGAGTTCTCCTTTAACTTCTTGTTCAGATAGCAGTCTAGCTCGCATTACCCTGGGCGGAGTTCTCCTATAACTACTTGTTCAGATAGCAGTCTAGCTCACATTACACTGGGCGGAGTTCTTCTATAACTTCTTGTTCAGATAGCAGTCTAGCTCACATTACACTGGGCAGAGTTCTTCTATAA